>NW_018408919.1:2504331-2555593 GCF_002113885.1 Mizuhopecten yessoensis
AAAAGGGGGGGGGGGGGGGGGGGGATTTTGACCTACATTAATACCGTAATTGGTTTTAAAAATCAGTATATCACTTCAGATTTCCTTAATGCTGATTGCAGGCAGACGACACCGATACGTAAATCTTACGACAGTCATTGAAGATCATGATGGTAAGTGTATTTTTTAACTTCACATTTTATATGCACTTTATAAATTACATGACCATTCTATACAGCAGACGGAAAAGCCACATGTCTTAAATCGACGTCACTGACTTACAAACCTTATCTCATATTTGTGAACAATCACTGTCGTTTGATTACGACCTTTTTCAACTGGCGTACGGTTGGCAAGTCTCATTAATTCACGAATCTAGCCATCACACACTGGTTCAAAGGTCTGTAGATTTATTTTATTTTTTCAATTTTAAGTTGAAACATTTTATTAGCTCAACTTTTAATACCGTAACGATTAGGTACATGTTATTACGTTGAAACCCGCTTTCGGAATTTCAGATGAGTGTGTATGAAAATACCTGTTCTTTTGGCTTGTTATTTTTGACAATATCCTTGATGAGAATATCTGCATTGTAGTTGTGAGTATGATAGCCATGTTGTTCATCTATAAATATGATACTTCCCTCTATCGAAATGTAGAGGTCCACTAATGAGACATATTGTGATATTTCTGGACGTCCCGACAATTCAGAATCAAGACAAGTATATTTAGCGCCAACTCAGTTTCGGAGCAAGGATGAAAACTGTGGCGATGATGTGAATGAAAACTGAAACTGTACTATGCGGACATGATGTGAGTATAGTTGTAAGTCCATCATTCATTGTACAAGCGTTGGATATCTAATTGGTACTAGCACGAAGTATATATACCAAACTGTAATGCCTAACGAATCATAATTAAGTGATAAAGCAGATTGTTAGACAGTGCATATTGTTTCAAGATCAAAATACAATAAGAACAATTAAATTAAAACAAAAACAAAAACAAACAAAAGAAGAGAATACCGAAGTGCCCTCATGTAATGAATTCTTCAAACTCCACGGTCCGTTTATTTCACTTCTTGAGCATATTGTGACAACCTAACCGTGACCATGATTTATTGGTACTAAGAACATTAAAAGAATATTCTTATAAAATAATGATTTAATCAATTGTACTTATTGAGAAACCCAACTCGACACGCCTGGACTGGAGCTGTCCAAGAGGACACAGATTGCTGCACGCCATACATGGGATTAATGAGTAGAATGCCTATGGCATTAGTCCAACGATTGAAGCAAAGTGTTATACAAGAGAGTGATTCTGTTCGCAGTGGTCCACAACAGGTGTAAGCACTGGTGTTTATTGTCTATCACGGACATTAAAACAGTGTCAACATTTTAACACCATGCAGTGAAACACATCCTGAACGTCCGAATATTCACACGATCTGATATGTCAGTACACTTACAATGTACCAAATAAAGACGTGTTGATCGATGACACAGTTACTTTGTGACCTAATTTCCTCTGTCAAAATCGATACGAAGAAAAATGGGAAAACAAATCTTGTCGTGAACCACTATATCATGAACCTTTCTGACTTGCGTCGTTTTAAGCACAGTCATAGCAATTATCGTTTTTGTCTTGCCGCCACGAGGTGGAAGCGAAACTAAGGTGTTGCTTTTCCGGCGACGGCGTGAACATTAAGTGTTTGCGTTTGAGTTAGTTTTACTGAAAGTATAAGTGTTAGACCAACCAAACTTGGACCTTTCATGGTCCATTGACTTTGTCAGCATCTCCATCAACATTAAGTTTTTGCGTTTAAATTCGTTCCTCTAATATGTGCATTGATTGTCAAAGTGGGGCATAGGCAAGACATATCAATCCGAATGCTTTGTTTCGAACTTTTAAAATGTTCTAAAAATGTGCACCCAACTCAGACGTGCTTCAGACGAAGCATACAACAGAGACTGTTCTGTGGCTTTGGGATTTGGTTTGGTTTGGTTTGTTTGGGTTTGACGTCCTTTTAACAGCTACGGTCATTTAAGGACGTGCCGTGTTTTGGTGGTGGAGGAAAGCCTACGTCCCGGAAGAAAAACACCGACCTACGGTCAGTACCTGGCTTTAGGGGGGGAAAGGACAGCGAGCAGTTTGTGAGGACTATACTAAGCACCAGTTCATCAATGTGTTTTCATACTTACCTTTAATTTGTTCCATAAAATACACTGATTCGCCAAAACGCACCACGTGTCAAAAATGATAAATTGTAATGAACTGTCAACACAAGAACAATATCACTATTCAAATAATCCATAACTGATATATATGTTACATAATTTGTTTTCCATCATTTATAACTTTCTTGTTTAATTTATTTCCTTAAAGGTAAATGTTATATCTTTAAATGAAATTATCAGCTGAAGTGGAAAAATTCCATCTGAAATCTACGTATGTACTGATGAGACGATACATACTGAAAAGAGATGTTTATTTCATTGAAAGAATAGATGAGATTGATATCGATATTTGGTATCTGACACGGTAATTATTTTCTAAGCTAATACTCAGTTCTTATCGCAGGTAACAAGTAAGAAACTAATCAACGAAGCATTACCTAATAACAAGTTGATGACAACATGCAAAATTGTTTGAAAACTATAAGACAGCATTCGTTCACATAAGTGGTAATTTTCAGACTAACATTTATTGAAACAAAAACGGCCTTGAAATACCTCCGTCAGTACATAAACGCCGGTGAACGTCATAGGGTTGGTAATGTGTCGTAGAATGGGAAATCAGGATAAGATTTTAATAAGAGGAGACAACGTCATGAAATCTCGCATGAGAGATAACAACGGCATTAATGTCCTCGGAGTCTTAATAAAGCAGGTCGTAACAACTGATTAAAATATTTTGTAGCCAATTGGTATGCTCAAAATAACGAATAGGTAGGTAAATTTTAACCAATTAACATTTTCTCACATGCTTTGATATTTCAGAAGGGAATAAGCTTGACAAAATTCTTGCGAGCTTCCTTTACGGCTAATTTGTTAGAGAAGCATTAAAAATATTTTTATAGTATTGATATTTTTTCAGCACGCTGTTCTATTTTGTACAAGGGGATCCAGCAGAAAATACCTTCGTTACAAAGTGATTAATCAAAACATTCTAGTTCATTAGAAAGTATATGGACGGCATATTTTTAGCTCGCCAGTTAGAAGAACAAATAACCTAAGTTAAATCCCAAGTCTGAAAGTTGAAGGTTAAAGTGTTAAAGGAAATTTACGTAAAAGCTTGCCAATGGTTCGATAGGTGTGCTGGCTGAAAAGATGAGTGCAGCGAAGCCAAAACTGAAAAAAGGGTCAACCATATTATTTTGTTATTTATTTTATGGGTTGTTTTCCTTTTAAAAGATTTTTGAACATTTTTACATGTTATTTTTTGCAGTGAGTTGTGTGATGATTGCTATGGGTTAAATACTTCTGCTAGCATACCGATATTTAAGAGAGGGTTTCAATACGGGTATATAATTGATGAAGTTTTTACATAATACAAAATATAATAAATAATACAAATGTTTTGAGTTTTGACTTTTTGTTTTAATTCTGGGGGATTTAATCTATCACAAAAATTAACAAGTTAAAGTATTCACGCGAAAGTTTCTCATTAATTTAATACTTGTAAAGGCTTTCTGATATTTTACATAAAGAGGCCAATGTGGTTTGGCAATGCTACAATAAAGAAAACCTGAAAAATAGGAAATTGGTATGTCCCTAAATTGTGACAAGTTTTGGAGGCTCATTTTGGATTTAATAGGAGAGACGTAAATGATGATGAGACAAAAATAATGTATTAAAAGACGAGCGATGGGTGGTTTTGATGGTAGTGATGTCACGCGTGAGAGGTTAAACTCCGTATTGATTTCCTAGGAGTCTTCATAAATAGCTCGTTACAGCTGAAGAACAGTTTTTAGAAAATTGGTATGGAGACAATAAAGATGCAAGGAAATGTAATGTAAAACATGCGGCCATTTATCTAGTATATAGGAGGCGTGGATTAAGGAATTTATTATTGATTTGAAGTATTTCACGAGACATCTGTGGGTCTCTCTAGTCAACGAGATGTTGTATCAGAGTCTGTTAACAATTTGTACCGTACTTTGATTTTGCAGTAGGGAGTTGAGTTGGCATTAATCTTGCGAGCTACCTTCACAACTAGTTTGTCAGAGAACCGTTACGGTTATATCTATAGCACACGTGTGTACTGATTGTAGTGGTTCTATCTTGTATAAACTTTTCTGACAGGAGACGATGAACTTACTTCATTTTGGAATTGGATACACGGCACTGCGATATTTCTGTACAAACAGACTTAAAATCCGACTACAATATAGCAATTCATTCATGCTATTGTGGTAACAAACACAGAATGCTCAGCACAGTTTTTCGTTTTTACTTGCGTAGAGAAATCTAATAATGTTTGTTTGTTTGTTTAAGTGGGTTTACGTCCGCTTCACTACCGAGGTTCGGTTATCCAGCAGACGAGATCTAATAATCATTTACGCTACAGTTTGACGATGTGCTGCTAGTTCATTATTGTAAACACATTGTTTTCCGTAAAATCCTACAGTTATCGCCCTTGGTCCACTTCACAGAATGATGAATCCACGTTACTTATCTAACCAGGCCCTAGTGTACTCGATGTTCCGTAACTTAAGGATAGTTTCTCACTTAAGATGCTCGTTTTACAGGCATCGTAAGAGTAAATAAAACATTCTTAGGATCGCTGTACCTTTTCCCAAAACAATAACTGAATTTTAAGACACTATTTTTCCTACATGACTATAGCCTTGATATATCTTTTTTTATGGAAAAAAAATATGAATGAAATGAAGACAGTATTATTAACAAGAAAGTTTTGAGTGCCAAAAATATCAGCGGGATTCGAACCATATACTTCAGATTGATATACTAGCGCTGTAACCGATTGAGCCATCTTGTCAACAGAAGTGTAAAAGCCAAAATATGCTACAATTATATCCAAATTGATTAGTTAAGGGGAGGTTACTGTATTTAGGAAAAACGGTAGTGCAGTTGGGCAGGAGTCCTTAAGGAAGCATCAGGGGCGGATCCAGGATTTCCTAAAAAGGGGGGTGGGGCGAGATTTTTTTTCCTTCTCAACCGTCAACGGTGTGCTGCCAAAGGCAGCACCCCGAGCGCGTAGCGCGAATAGGGGGAAGGTACAGGAGGGGGTCTTCCCCCTCCCGTAAGGGGGTTTTGGGGGATCTCCCCCAAAAAATTGTGTTTTCTAAAACGTCACAGAAGCGATTTCCCGTGTTCTGAGGATTGTTTTTATGTTTAATTAACAAGAAGAAAAAAACATATTTTAAGTATGGCCCAAAGACTCATTTTGTGTACTGGAAAGAAATTAAAGTTTTGGTTCAAATTCTCTATCAACAGCGTGTTTTAGAAGTCAGATGGTATTGTTATAGGGGCAACCTGGTGATACTTTCTTGTACGTACACGATGGTAAGCTATAAGTACCACAATGAGATATTATGTTGTACATACAAGATAGTTAAACAGTTCCAACAATATATATAATACCAAAATAATTGAATGGATATGTTTAGTCGATTATACATAATAATGTCAGCCGAAAAAAAACTTTATCGTTCTTGAATAATGATATGATTAATATCGCCCGGGCGGTTAGGAAGGTTACAATAAAAAGTATTAATTTTCAGATCATCTATAACGAACGGTCAATGATATAATTATGCAACTTATGCTAGTGTATTTCCGCCGAGCGTTGCAAGTTGCAACTTGGGGTTTTGCGGAGGTGGTAAAATAAAAAACTAACACTTTAGGGTCAAGATACAAAGAAGACGAGCGTAGAGATGCCAACAAATATTGTTTTAATAAAGAAAATATAGTAAAAATATCAGATAACGGAAATCCAAAATATTTGTTAAGATGCCGTATGGGATGTGTGGGGCGTAGCCCCAGATTTTTTTTATACAAGCTCCGTGCGTTATTTGATGCATTTTAAAATATGTTCCCATTCCTGNGGGGGGCGGGTGTGCCCCCCCCCTCCCCCCCCTAAATCTGCGCCTGAGCATTACTTCATTGATGCTGCCGAGGAGGGGTCTAGTTAGGGATGACTTGTTGGTGCAACATCAGAAATGTTTAATGAAACAATCTTGTTATTTTTTATGGAAAAAAATCTGTATTAAAAAGTATGTATTATAAGTAATATTATAGCTAGTTCATCCTGTAAATAAAAGGTTTACTAGACATCGCTACTTCCCATTTGGTTGTTATAATTTTCTTTACATCTCAAAACAGTGACCCTATTCGTCTTAAATAAATTAATGTCTGTTTTACGTTAAATTATCATCGTATGTCTTCATAATACCAAGTCCACTTCTACTTTGCAGCTGATGAGGAAGCGAATGTTACTACCTCTTTATGTGTTTTAAATATTTGCGTTCAAACACAAGTGCTATTTTACAAACTCACTCGGGCTTCTTTCCTCATCAATTGTTCCCAAACACGTATAATATATTTGTACTTGCCGAAACCTTTCAAAATGTATAAGCCAATAAACAGATTTTAGAAAAAGATGGCGGATCGAAAATTTCTTTTGATTGTTCAAGAGAAACATTGGTATTGTATTTGATTATCCTACAGAATAACGCCAGAACGGGACCAATTATTTCTCCAACGAAGCTAAAGCGTAAAGAAGCCATGCGTCATAAATGTCAATTTGGCATCAGTCTATGTACATGCTAAAAATCTGACTTTGCTGAAAATATTTGAAGAAATTAGTATCAGTATCTGATATATTATTTATCATTTCATATGTTAATAATAAGAGCTTACATTTGTAATACTGTTTATCAAAGATAACGAGGAGAAAAAAATGCAACAATTCGATAATACAATAACGACCGCGGGTCAATAAGATACATGTATTTTAGTTAATATATATGGTCGCCTACTGTCTGAAATGCGTCGAACAAGACTTCCTTGTCGCCGGCGTCGAAAAGAAGCCTGTAATTAAAAGTCGAAAATTGTCAGTACTTGTGCTCGAGTCAACTTCAGTGGAGTAGTAATGTTGGGGAAGAGAAAATCAGGATAAGATTGTATTTCCATACCGGGATCACGTTTGAGACATACAATTCGATAGATGTCTTTACAATCTTCATAATCTAGGTATCAGCTGATAAGCAGTATTTGTAAATTGGTATGAAAACGATAAAGATTCAATATGCTGTGCTACATATGGAGCATAATATACACTGTACCTTTTATTTATTTATTTTTACAACATCTTTGTTATTTCGTCGCCCAAGGGTTATCTCCCGTGGTTCACACAAAAGCCACGATATATTTGACGGGACAGTCCCTATCTCAGTTTATGAAAATGATTAGTTAAGGAATTATTTTTTCAATGGTTTTATCTGAGGGGGTTCGGTCTGGGACGACCCGATGAAGCAGATCATAAATAAATGCTGAAAGGTGATTTTTTTTGCTTGCCTATATTTCACAAACTTGCAAATTTGTTTAGGAGATGCTCTATTTAAAGGGTGCACAGGGGTTTTAGGGGTGTCAGCGTTTCAGTTGACAAACGGAATGAATTGAAAACGCAACGAAAACGCGAAGTGAAGTAAGTTTGTGCCATTCCTGTACATCAAGCCTGAAAACTAGATGGAACTGCTCCCAACAGGCATTGTTGGACAAAATCGAAAGATTATGTAGAGTTGTCTAAAACAATGTGTCGATAAGTTATTGAGGCTGCCTCTGTTACCACCGCCAGTTTGTTTTACATCAATGTATCTAAAGCGCCTCGCCGATGGAACGGAACGAGTGTCTAACGGAACGAAACGAAAGTTTGACTCGGAGACGGGACAGAGCGAAATGGAACGAAATGGAACGATATTGTAGAGTGGGTTTTAAATGGAACGAAACGAAAAAAAGTCTGCGACGGAAACGGAACGAATTGAACCTTGAGAACGAAATACAATGAAAACGCGAACGAAATGGAATGAAAACGGAATAAAAACGCAAAATCTATCAACTGAAACGCTGACATCCCTGTATGTACAAATGTAAGGCTTTATTTATCGATATTGCTTAATCATCGCTATTATTTGGTTGTTATACTTGTTCTCGCACCTCATATCATTAACAATAACAAGTTTCCATTTTCAAACATATTTGTCCTACAGATCATCTGATTTCTTTCTATTTCGCCTAAAATAAATGAATGTCTGTAAGAAATTATCATTGTTGAACTAAATGATACCTAGTCCTGTACGTGTACGTGTGCATGTTTAAAAGATTTGAGAACAAAGCATCATGGCTATTTGTCAGACACTTCTGGGCCTCGTTCCTGGAGAGTTCCCCTACACCAGTGATGTCAGTGCCGAAACTTTCAAAATGTCTTGGGGAATTGTCATCTGGTATGAAAAAGGATCGCAGTATCAGGGTGTTAAATGGGAGCTCCTTTTCCTGCATCAACATGTCAGCAGTTTATGCTAAGCACACGTACTGTATATCAATATCACCAGAACTACACAGAGTATTCCGTAACCGATACTAAAGCGTATCAAATCATGTATTATCAATTAAGGAATGATTTTTATTTTTTCAACATTTATGAGGTCATAACAACAATGGGTTTATGGACATATTGAATGAATCGCGTTAGCGATTCATGTAAAATATGTCCAAAATCCCATTGTTGTTATTACCTCATAAATGTTGAAAAAATAAAAATCATTCCTTATATTTACATTGACGAATCATTTCAGTGGATCGATATAACAACAAATAAAACAAATAAACAGGGTTTGTTCCTGCTTATACACGGGTGCAACGCAGTGGCGAGAGTAGTGTTTTTTCGCGGGGAAATGTGACACTATCGTGAGAGATCTTAGCAACCGTCAACAACAATAACACAACAAAATGTAGTTCCATATTCAATGTTTATTTGTAGCACAGGACACGTGAATACGTGGATATTTCACAAAGCACAGTTCAATAATATTTTAAGATGTAAGAATTAAGCATCTAGGTCGGTCGTTCCGAGTGAGTAGTTTTTGTAGTGTATTACTACGCAGTATGATCAGGTTACTATCGGTTCCCACGTGCTGAGATTCTATGAACACCTGTGTTATGCATTTATGAATGTAATTTTTGTCAATGGGTCTAAGCATACAGAATGTAAATATTCTCATATATCGCGCTATTCCGTCTTTGCGTATTCCAGAGTTATCTTCTCTTGAGAACAGGTATTGATTGTTACGTCATTGGTTTGTGTGAGAAAATTACGTCGTTTTCTCAAAAATTGATGACGTTACTCTCTCAAACAAATGACGTAACAATCAATCCCTGTTCTCAAGAGAAGATAACTTTGCAATACGCAAAGACGGAATATACGTGCTTAAAATCACACTTTCCATATCAGCCTCGGTATTTGATGATGCATTGTAATCCACATTTGGCATACGGTATCCATTACTAAAGGTACACTCACCTATGTGTGTGTTACGTTAATCTGTCATGATACAAGGTGGTAGACTCTGCTAGAGGGTTCCTTAGTCCCCGAGGTTTGCTGTAACCTTGGTGGCCACAGTTATCTTTTTTGAGTGGTGTCACGGTTCATACTTTATACACATTCTAGATTCTTTATTTTGAAATTAACCGATACTCCTCTAATTGTTCAAGTTCATAAATTATGAGGTTTCACGCCCCCTTCTTCTGTTTCAAAAGTAGTATTGATATTCGGATTCCAATTTTTGGCACCTAGCATCAACGGTGATTCCTAGAAGGACGAATTAGCTGATGATGCATCGTAATCGATTTTGGCATACGGTATCTATAACCAAATTCTTATNTTGAGAAAACGACGTAATTTTCTCACACAAACCAATGACGTAACAATCAATACCTGTTCTCAAGAGAAGATAACTTTGCAATACGCAAAGACGGAATATACGTGCTTAAAATCACACTTTCCATATCAGCCTCGGTATTTGATGATGCATTGTAATCCACATTTGGCATACGGTATCCATTACTAAAGGTACACTCACCTATGTGTGTGTTACGTTAATCTGTCATGATACAAGGTGGTAGACTCTGCTAGAGGGTTCCTTAGTCCCCGAGGTTTGCTGTAACCTTGGTGGCCACAGTTATCTTTTTTGAGTGGTGTCACGGTTCATACTTTATACACATTCTAGATTCTTTATTTTGAAATTAACCAATACTCCTCTAATTGTTCAAGTTCATAAATTATGAGGTTTCACGCCCCCTTCTTCTGTTTCAAAAGTAGTATTGATATTCGGATTCCAATTTTTGGCACCTAGCATCAACGGTGATTCCTAGAAGGACGAATTAGCTGATGCTGCATCGTAATCGATTTTGGCATACGGTATCTATAACCAAATTCTTAAGGTGCAATCAACTCTGTGTGTTACGTTTGATCTTTGATGGGATACATCTACATATTGTTTCATATTTAGATGTTATTTTACATGTCGATATCTAGTGCTTCTTAAAAGAAACTAAGAGAAGGCAATCAAACCATTTGTTTGGTAATGTGCTCAGAACAATAGGTCAGATTTTGAAAAAACAAAATAGCTTCTGTTGGCATAGAAGACTAAATTACGTCGACATATCACGTCCTTGACATTTTGCTGTCCTCGAAAAGAAGCCGTGCATTAAAGTAAACCCCACGAATACTTGTGCTTGGGTGAATTTCATTCCGATAGTAATAATGTGGAATGGAACATCAGGATCAGAGGTTAATTACATATCGAAACCACTTGTGAGAGATAAAACGGCGAAGATGTCCTTAGAATCTTCATAATCTAGGTCGTAACAGCAGTTAGCAGGATTTGTAAATCGGTACGGTGACGATAAAGAATATATGGAACATTCGTCATTTCGTGAGTTCATCAGAGGACTAAGGCGAACTGATGTACAATTCCCTCTGTAGTGATTGGGTATTTATTTTAGAACCTGTTTACAATATGTTAACTTCTTAGACTTCACAGTTGGGAATTAACTTGACATTAACCCTGCGGGTTGCCTTCACGATCTGTTTGTCACAGGTTTTTTTATAGCACAATTGCGTAATCAGATTTTTAAAGAACGTTGCTCTATCTTGTACGTTGGGATTCAGGTTCCTTTGGGGCAAAGTAGACATAACAGTTTTTGTAATTGTATGGAAGACACTGGAAGATTCTTTATATTTTTTTTTAATTCGAATTCCCATTAAAATAACAAATCTTCTATGACTTCCCATTGAGGTAGCTAATAGTAAGTTGAAAATCTTTCCTCGACTGACTTTCTTGCCAAAATACATCGCACAGTTATACCGTTTAATTTTACAATTTCCTTCAAATTCAATACCGTCAGACCAGATTTGCCGTAAAAGTCATTTAGTTATTGCCATTGGTTAACAAAATTGCAATTCATATGATATATATTTACATTTGCATGGCATTGTCACTATATAGCCTCTTTGAAAGCTGTGTCGTTGATGGGACTTTAATTACCATAAGTTAGAATAACTGATTTGCAGATTTTAGCTAATTCGGATGTTAGATGAACGTACTAATTCGAATGGAAGATGAACGTACTAATTCGGATGGATGAGGAACGTACTAATTCGGATGGAAGAGGAACGTACTAACTCGGATGGAAAAGGAACGTACTAATTCGGATGGAAGAGGAACGTATTAATTGGGATGGAAGATGAACGTACTAATTCGGATGGAAGAGGAACGTACTAATTCGAATGGACGATGAACTTACTAATTCGGATAGAAGAGGAACGAACTAATTCGGATGGAAGATGAACGTACTAATTCGGATGGAAGATGAACGTACCAATTCGGATGGAAGAGAAACGTACTAATTCGGATGGAAGATGAACGTACTAATTCGGATGGAAGAGAAACGTACTAATTCGGATGGAAGATCAATGTATTAATTCGGATGGAAGATAAACGTACTAATTCGGATGGAAGATGAACGTACTAACTCGGATGGAAGAGGAACGTACTAATTCGGATGGAGGAGGAATGTACTAATTCGGATGGAAGATGAACGTACTAATTCGGATGGAAGATGGACGTACTAATTTGGATGGAAGAGGAACGTACTAATTCGGATGGAAGATGAACGTACTAATTCGGATGGAAGAGGAACGTACTAATTCGAATGGACGATGAACTTACTAATTCGGATAGAAGATGAACGAACTAATTCGGATGGAAGATGAACGTACTAATTCAGATGGAAGAGGAACGCACTAATTCGGATGGAAGATAAATGTACTAATTCGGATAGAAGATGAACGTACTATTTCGGATAGAAGATGGACGTACTAATTCGGATGGACGATGAACGTACTAATTCGGATTGAACATCAACGTACTAATTCGGATGGAAGATTAACGCACTAATTCGGATCGAAGATGAACGTACTAACTCAGGTGGAAGATGAACGTTCTAATTCGGATGAAAGATGAACGTACTAACACGGATGGAAGATGAACGTACTAACTCGGATGGACGATGAACCTACAAATTCGGATGGAAGATAAACGTACTAATTCTGATGGAAGATGGACGTACTAATTCGGATGGAAGATGAACGTACTAACTCGGATGGAAGATGAACGTAGGACACACGGTTATGATTGTACCTGTACAATTTGGTAATAGATACAGCGCACTATGCAGCTGTTTTGTCGTTCTGTGACTCATCGATGTAACTCGGGGCCAAAAAGGTGGAAATCCTTAAAAAATGGAAATCATTGAACAAAACTTATTTAGTTAGTTCACTGTACGACTGATGAATGAAACACTTGATTTGTAATCTCCGAAAGGTACACGAATGACAGTGTAGGCCTCTTTAGTAAATGTGAAGTAGCTCTTTGTCGTGTACTTTGATTTCACAAGAGGGAACTTGACGTTTATCTTGAGAGTTGCCTTCACCACGAGTTTGTCACAGAATCGTTTCAGCTCGTTTTTTATAGAACAATTCTGTGGTCCCATGTCGCATGTTGGGATCCAAGAAAAGTCTCCTTGTGGGAGAGTGACGATTAATTAAATTGATTGAAATAAATGAAACAATACACTGGCATATCTTTTCTTCCATGATTTAATTGTATAATCAGAGAATATAATTGCTATCTTAACTTAAGACATACAAATGTAATAGTTTCTTAAAATCTTCGTAATGGATAAATTTACATTTTTACCTAACATGATTGAGTTATCGCCCTTGGTCCATAGAAACAGTTGAAATCAACAGCTAGGAAATAATTTTCATGATTTTTTTTCTTGCATTTTTAAAACCTGTACTTCAAATTCAAAACGCTTAAACATGCAAATATAAGGAATGAAATCTATTTTCCAACATTTATGTTTTGACTTCATGAATATTGCAAAAAAATGTCATTCCTTATATTTACATGTTCAAGTGCTATGATTTTTTTATATATTTATTTATACATGAGGCAACGCAGTAGAGCGAACACAGTGTTTTCGCAGGCAATGTAAAACTTTCGCTGGGGTTTAACCGATAGCACGACAACAAAACAAACAAAATATAGTCCATTTTAAAAATTCACCCTTTGCCAATAAAATCCAAGTTCGCTTAGTGTTCTTTTCACCCTTCACAAGTAATTAGCTATATATTGCATGTCGTGAACTAACATTCGCTTTAATAGCTTTCGGTAGTGTCATTGCAGGGGTGCAATGGTCTCTTAGCCGACGGGAGCACACTATCATCTACGCCATTTAAAGTATTTTGTGATTTACATTTAACTCGTGCCATTAATTCCACTGTTTCTATTCGATTCAGTCAGCATATAACGGTATAATGCGATGAATCGCTAGATTTCCTACGCTTTCACTCTCGTTTGTGCCACATTTCTCGTGCATTCCTTCACTTTTTATGAGCCAAACCTTATTATCTGGTAGTCAAAGGTATTCATAAAATTGTAGTTTGCTACCACGGATAAACGTCAAGTGGCTCTGTGTTGTTTAAAGCATCAACCAGACATAGCTGTTATGAACAGCACCAATTTACAAAAGTTTCCTCCTTCACGATCGTCAATCGCAACATCTCGGCCAACTCCGCCAATGCAAGGATTCCGTAAAGTACCGATTTGTTGCGATTTGGACCGAGAACGTTATGTATTGTATCCCACTTAATGGCGTCGTTGCGTTTTCACAAAATATTATACGGAGTTTCGGAGGTGTTCAGCCAAGTCGAACAAGGAAAACAACGATTAATAAATCAAATCAAAATTATATCCTGTTATGATATAATGGTTTTAGGATGTATCGTAGTAATTTAGGAAATGATTTTGGTTAGATTGACAGATAATTTTATTATTAATATCATTGATGATATTTTTATCAAAATAGGTTTGGTGATAAAGCGACTGTATTTCCCTAAAGTGGGTAATTATAGCAGTTGGAGAAAATAATTGGGAGTTAATGAATTTGAGTAACCGAAATAGATAGACGATAATTAGATAATGTTATCCCAACATTTTTAATGGTGAAACAAATTAACAGAAACTGCGAATAATTGATTATGGTTTGAAGCAAGTGGATTTCATACTGTCACGAATGTTAAGAACATACTCTTTCAGATTCTTTACAATTCGCATTTTACATTTTAGTGTTTTACATCTATGTGACGTCAGAATAAAGACAGTCACCATGACGTCATGGAATTGTGACGTCACGTAGAACACAATAGGCTTAACATAAAAATGGCATAGCTGAATCCTGAATGACTTCTTTTGGGACAGTGTATTCGTTATTATTAAATAATGGGGATAGACCGAATAGAGAATGAAATTTTAAAACACGTAATGTATAAATGTATTTCTCTCATTTCCGTTTGTGCAAGATAGAGCTTTCTCCCTCCCTTCACAGGTGTGTCTCCCGTTTAAGCATGAAAGATAAGCATTTCTCTTACCCTGGACAGGTGTATCCGCATTTTTACCGGTGTGAGATTAATAGAATCTTTTACCCCCTTGGGGGTGAGATAGGAGAATCTCAATCCGAGGGGGAGGATTCTTAAGTTGCCAAACACGAGGCTTTGCCGAGTGTTTGGCAACTAAAGAATCTTTCCCCGAGGGTTGAGATTCCACTATCTCACCCACAAGGGGGTGAATGATTCTTTTTCTCTAACCCTGTTCTTTCATTGTGTATCATATGCACAATGTTATGATAACGTTACAAGCTAAATTCAGGGTTGACGCGACGTTGATGGATTGTTGACGTGACATCATTGTATTGTTAAAGTGACGTCATGCCATAGTTTGGAATAGGGGAATCCCCCCGTCTCAACCCTAGGGTAAGACAAGGAAATCTCACACCGGTAAAAATGCGGATACACCTGTCCAGGGTAAGATAATTCCTTGTCTCACCCTAGGAATGAGACGGGGGGATTCCCCTATTCATAACAATGGCATGACGTCACTTCAACAATAAAATGACGTCTCGTCAACAATCCATCAACGTCACGTCAACCCTGAATTTAGCATGTAACGTTATCATAACATTGTGTATATGATACACAATGGGAGAACAGGGTAAGAGAAAAAGAATCATTCACCCCCTTGCGAGTGAGATTAATAGAATCTTTCGCCCCCTTGGGGGTGAGATAGGAGAATCTCAACCCGAGGGGGAGGATTCTTAAGTTGCCAAACACGAGGCTTTGCCGAGTGTTTGGCAACTAAAGAATCTTTCCCCGAGGGAAATCTCACACCGGTAAAAATGCGGATACACCTGTCAAGGGTAAGAGAAAGTGGAATCTCAACCCTCGGGGAATGATTTTTAAGTTGCTAAACACTCGGCAAAGCCTCGTGTTTGGCAACTTAAGAATCCTCCCCCTCGGGTTGAGATTCTCCTATCTCACCCCCAAGGGGGTGAAAGATTCTATTAGTCACCTCCTAGGGGGAGATAGCCTCGTGCCGATTAGCACGTGTTCAATTGTGAAGTCATTAAAATGCGTCATCGGTAATTGTGACGTCATCAAAAGTGAATGAATTGATATACTCAAATGGATTGGGCACAAGTTATAACAACTTATAGAAGCCCTCTCCTCAACTGTAATATTACATTATTAGTGATAGCAACAGATGTCAATCAAAATAATTGTATGAAAACAAGAAACATAGAAGAAAAGAAAAAAAAAAGAAAAAAAAATGGGTTTTGAAAGACAGAAGAGAACATAGAGATGAGTAGAGTATATTTCGAATCATACAAAAGGTTCATTCAAAGTATGAATATTTTTAAACATCAGCTGTTCGTTTGTCCATATTTAATACACATTCCTTAGAATCCTTCCTCGAGTCATTCCTGTTCCTTCTAGGTAACATATAAAAGTGCCATGCAGCGGAATTATTTCACTTTGTAATGAAAATATATATATTCATGTATATTCAATTTGTTGAACCAGTAACACTATTAATATTCTATAGACCTACAAAGCAGAATGAGAGGTTTGGCATAGCCTCGGGTTTTACCACATTTGAATATCCCTCGGGTGGAATTTCCCTATCCTAAACCCCTGGGCATGAAAGGGTCTTATAATAATCGGATGAGGGGCGCTTGGTGGTAGTTAATTACAGAAAGTTACTGATATTTCTACAGAACAAAATAATAAAACGTCAATCTACTAAATAGGTACTTCGTCAGCAGCACGTACGCGCCCGATCATGCATCAACTATGTACAAAGAACCTTAAGTTTCTTCTAAGAAAGATTTAGGAAAATAAAATTGAAATTTGATTTAATAAAAAAAGAAAATTAAAAATGTTGTCGGGTTAAATATAAATAAACCATGTTCAATTCAGCCGTAAATTCTTTCAGTAAGCTTATCGGGGCCAAATTTGAAGAAAATTTTCTTCTGACAGTATTTAAAATGTGTTAGAATTCCCTGGCCGGGGCTTATTGCCGGAGATAAGACAAAGGATGAAAACGTTAAACATCGGCGATCTCGAGGAAATGAGACAATTGTCCCGAAATGCCCATTGGTGTTGATACTCTGCCATAATATGGGCTTAAAGTGTCCCATGACGAGTATACATTTTGTCATATCACAACGAATGAAACAGTAGCGACTGTCTGAGGTACCAATTAATACTGTGCTGATATACAACTCGCCATGTTGATGTTCAGGACTATACACCATCAACCCTTGTACGTGTGGAACCATGGAAAAACTATCAACGTACACGTTACAAAACTACATTGCCTTGGCAACCGTAGGTAACGATGCCATGATTGAGTCTCTTAGGTAAAATACATTCCAATGAATCAACATTCATTTTCGTCAGTAAAGCTCTTTAACTATGGAACATGTAGCAGCATATTATACGTGTAGCACATACATGTCATTGGAATGAATTGGGTGAAACTCACTGTCTTGACAACAGGTCGCCATGGTGTTAGTTTTGCTTGCGTCGCATAGCTGTTACGCAACTGCTCAAATACTTGACATTCTTGATGTTGAAGCACATTTCTGGTCAATATAGATCCAAAACCTACATAACGTTTTGACAGACGCTTTTTGTAGTGGCTTGATACATAATAAAGAGTGATGCCAAAAATAAATACAAAATGGCTGATCTAACCGGCAAAATCCCTGTTTCTCACGGTCGGATTAATCCGCCACTAAACCAACAGATCTTTAGATGAGATGTTCATTTGTTATTTTGTTGAAGTAAATTTCTGAGTGACCAATGTTTATGTACATATAGAGTTTCTATTAATACCTATTTTCTAGAGTGTTTCCTACGCAAACGACCATTCATCCTATCAACTACGCTATAGAGTGGACACAAACGATATGTTTATTCGGTATTAAAACGTCCCCAGTGACAACTCCAGAATATCCTCTTCAGCTACATGTACAACCGCTGCTCGCAAAAAGGCTATCTCTTGATCATTAGCGCAATCTAAACCTTTTCAGTTGCAAATGACCTTGAATGACGTCATCAGGCGCCGGTTGGGCGGCCTTAATGCCTATAAATGGAGGGTTTCTTCCTTAATGTCACTACAATCAATACAAATGATATGCGGGATGATGGTTAGGCTATTCAAAATCAACTCATATTCTTTTGTGTAAGCATTATTTTAAGTTGATATTCGGCTTAAATAGTATATAAACAGGTGACATGAATAGAGCAAAAAACGTTTCCGAATCGTCACCCCGCGTGCTGGTTAGTGCGAACCGAGATGTTCCGAACAATATATATTTTGGGCAATTTTTTCAAAAGGAACTCTAAAATAGACCTTCTTCATGTAGGATGTCCAGATACGTGTGCCGATTTTCATTTCCATTAATTTTCATTTCCTCAATAGTAACACACCAGTTTTCTAATCGTGTTCGATACTCCAGAGCCTATTTGAACTATAAGACTTTCCTAATATGTTTCTTGTCTGTTATATTTCATTGTCTGCCATGAATTAAAATATGTTGACTATGCGTAAGATTGTGACCGAAATGCTTTCCTCTATTTGCCTAGGAACATCATGCCGGGTACCACATGGGGTGCTAGAAATACGTAATTATTGAGTACCTGATTTCACTTCCGGTTTGTTTCTGTGTGATAGCGTTAAGTGTTTCCTTTTGTTTAACTCGATATATCCGATCACCACTGCTGGGGGTATGCTGGCACTACTTTCAAGGACACGTGACTTGCAAACGGGAGTGGTGCAATAAATTTGTGTTATGCACTGGATGCTCTTTTTGGTAAGTATAGCCTTTCTAAAGAATCGACCTGAGTTTATTGAACTGCGCCCTCCAGCACGCGTAACTAAAATGTAACAAATACGTTCAGCGCGTGTAACTAACATGTTTCGCACGTGTAATATTTTTTCCTCTGCAAGATATCGTTTTCATTTTATATTATATTACGATATTATTTCTTTCTTTCAGAACTTACTGGAAATGCACCATTGGAAGGTAAAACAATTCATAAATATAATTTATATTATCATTCAGACTAATGACATTTAAAAGCCAACCTCAAATTGTTTAGACATTACTACTTCTTTATTTACTTTTGATAAAAAAGAACTCTGGCGATATGCTCGTGATCAGAGGTAAATATCGTACCGTTTCCCCCGGTACAGCTGGGGTTCCGTTAAACCATTAGTATATTATATGTATTTTGGTTAGTTAATGTAGACATAAAGATAATATTGAATGATATTTATCTAAGAAAAACTACAGTGTAAATAACGCGAACACGCAAACCCGTCCATGTCTAGCATAATTCAGTAAAAATAAAATCTGTATTCTTTAAAAGAACCATGGCTGACAAACACGGCGGTGGATCAGGTGAAAATAAGGCTGGTTGGTAATGTTTTAGTGCGACACCGTACAGACACAATGATTAGGGTCGTAACATGGTAAGACATAAACATTAAATACCAATAAAACAAGTTAAACCTGTATAGGACGCTACAGGATCACCATAAAATCTCCATTATTAGCCAGAAATGAAATAAAAACAGATTAAAAACCGCGATGAATTTCTTCAAGCCCGAGACGATTTTTTGCAACTGTCTGCAATATCTTTTTGGTATTATTTACCAATAATGGATATACTGATCAACGATATGAATCTCATTGGTGGATTTATTGCATTGTAATAAATTAAAGCTACAGTTCGGAGGGTTCCGGGTTCGAACCCCTGTCTAGCCGTGAATTTCCCCGCTCCTGTTACAAAACTGACGAGCTTACAAACACCAAGTGAATTGCTTGGCAAGGTGGTACCCAACCTAGGTTGTAAATAGTTGTGTTTTAGGGATCTACGTAGTTAATTGGTAGAGCGTCCGTCAATAATTCGGAAGGTCGAGGATCCGAACCCTCGGTCTGGCCGTGCATTTCGCCGCTCCGTGGTTCAATCAAACGGTTGTTTTACAACACCAGAAACGTGGATACGTTGCAGTCTGAAGATTGGTGTCGTTTCACTTCGCGTTCCTCCATTACGGAAATTCATCCGCGATTTAGTACCTAGATGAATACTTTAATATTTTTTGCTTGGCAAGGTAAGATTCACGAGCGCTGAAAATGGTGTAAACTCAAAACATTCAATCACAATAAAATTTCCAATATTAGCCAGAAATGAAATAAAAACAGATTAAAAACCGCGATGAATTTCTTCAAGCCAAGACGTTTTTTTGCAACTGTCTGCAATATTTGTTTTGTATTATTTAATCAATAAATAGAGGATCTGGCACGAGTATTCAAGTGATATTGAATTTATTGAGCGAGTTTAATATTTTCATATGAAATTAATAAACGAGTTGAATAAATGCAATATTACATGAACACGAGTGTTAGATTCTATTTATTATATAATTCGAGAATCACTATTTTTCTTGACACGTCTCCTCTATATAAATTGTACCGATGGCTGACGAAAGGACGCATTACATGCATTTTGTATGGAGCTCGCTGCGCCACAAAAAATAGTTTCAAAACTTCTTCCCGAGAACCTTTTCAATGAACAAACAATCATTTAGGTTTTCTTCATCAACCAATGTTTTAATAATTATCATAACAACATTAATGATCATTTTAATACGAAAATCATTCAACGAATGGCGTTTACGAAAATAGCAGTGACGTCACATATTTGGCACAACGGCGCGTGCACTGTCAAGGTAAAGGTTATCACAATACACATCGAAGTCTGCACTTTTTAAAAGTTTACAGGGACTGGCGGGATTGTCACTCTCTATAACACAAGCGCATTTCTTTGGACAGGGTTGTTGGTGAATGTGAACCTCGATGTTTCCGCCTGTCACTGAGCCAGAAAATATACTGTGGAATCCGCCATGAAACTGGAACAATGATGAAGTTAACCGGTTACACGTGTTCGCCATTGATTGTATGCATGTCGGAGAAGTTCAAGTGGAATTTGAACATACAGGTGTTGAATTTGTTTGAAGCTAACACTCGTGTTTATATAATATTGAATTTATTAAACTCGTTTGTTAATTTTATTCTCCCAGTGCCTCTGCCTCTGCTATAAATGCAAACAGTAACTCGGTCAGCCGTTTTGTTTACAAACGTAGAAGTTGTAGTGCGCAGGAATATGACCTGTTTCCCACGGTGACAAGACTAATTTGTATGTTTATTGTACGTGTGCTATATCGTTTTTATTGAACGGCAATATTGCACGGAAATAGCCTGTTTTATATGATAAATGGATATACTGATCAATGATATGAATCTTATTGGTGGATTTATTGCATTGTAATAAATTATACCTACAGTTCGGAGGATCCCGGGTTCGAACCCCTGTCTAGCCGTGCATTTCCCCGTTCCTGTTGCAAAACTGGCTAGCTTGCCAACACTTTTTTTAAACACCGAGTGAATTGCTTGGCAAGGTGATACCCAACCTAGGTTGTAAATAGTTGTGCTATTGGGGTCTACGTAGTTCATTGGTAGAGCGTCCGTCAATAATTCGGAAGGTCGAGGATCCGAACCCTCGGTCTGGCCGTGCATTTCGCCGCTCCGTGGTTCAATCAAACGGTTGTTTTACAACACCAGAAACGTTGATACGTTGCAGTCTGAAGATTGGTGTCGTTTCACTCCGCGTTCCTCCATTACGGAAATTCATCCGCGATTTAGTACCTAGATGAATACTTTAATATTAAAAGTGGTAAGATTCACGAGCGCTGAAAATGGAGTAAACTCAAAAAATTATAAATTCACTTGAAGTAATTTACACAAAGTTGGTTTGAGCTGTAAGCATAGTAAGTACTAAGTATGTTATTTAACTCTAGTAAGTTAGTTTCAAGTTTAAAAAAGACATGCTAAAGGTCGTGTTTTTTAAGTTTATAATTAACGAACTAGAGTTCTATAATTATTACAAGCGAGAAACAGTCCCTGTGGAACCTGTGTGTCTTAAAATGTGTTTAGGATGATGTACACTGTACATGTGCTGCATCACACCTCAATATCACCAAGTCACTTGAAGTCGAATCCCCTACAACTGAGGTTGTTAAGCTATATATCACTTCTATCGAGCTGGCTAGAGTGTTATCTCTAAAATTTCTACAGGGAATAGGTACAAATAATTAAATGAAGAAAAGTTTTACCAGCAATACTTACGAAAAGCAATTAATGTCTGATTTTTAAAAGAAATTTAACGTCTTGCAGGTTGTCTAGCCGTGGTCTTGGTATAGAAATTGGTCGATACGGTAGTATTGGAGAAATGATATGGAGGATGACTATCGTCGGGTTCATTGATGTCTGAGGCTTGCCTACCTTTTAACTGAAAGTTACATAAATTGGCCATTGCGATAGTCATTGTTGTAAAACTGAACTGTTAACATGGGTTAATAGGCCCATTTCCCCATTTGTTGTAGTTCTAAATTTGTTCCGAAGACATAGACTTTGATTGTTTTGGTCTCTGGTACCACATATGTTTCCTCAATGGATGAAATGGACATATGTTGCAATACAAGTTTGACATTCTGCATCGTTTTCCTATTTGTTTTAATAAGCACTGTCTCGTTTTGTTGTTCTGGTAAGTATCCTGGGAGCATTGGCTTGAGAGGAAACATGTAAACATGAAATGAAGAAATTACTGCTCCATAGTATTAACGGTAGCGACATCTACAGTCTTGGGAAATTGTCGTAAATACCGTTCCTCACTTGCACTGAGCGTTGGGCAATGTTCCTGCTATTTGTATGCCTCCATAGTGCATACATACAAATATATTGCAAATAATTGCATTTACCAATAAGTCAAATTGAGCTTAAGCTGTTGTGGTATTAAGTTTGTACATGTATGCCTTTCTCACAATTACTAACCATGCACATTCTGGGAAAGAATAGGTCTCTTGCATCCACATGCAAGTCGAAAAAGGCGAGTAGGTGGGGCAATAAAATAGCTCACATTATTCTGGAAACGACACAACTTCACATAAGAATCGCGTCATCACTTTATGCTACGTAATCAAATCTCAATAATAAAAAAAACACGTCATCAATGTTCTAGAACATTCCATGCGGTATAGTTGATGGCAAAGTGTATTGGGTTCACCAGCACAATTTTCATGTTTTCGAAGTAGGAAATAGAGACAGAAAAATAATCAGTCTCTCCAGTTTTTTTGAAACCAGGGAAATATCAATCGTCAGGATAAGATTTTTTTTGAAATACAGCACAAAGCCTTGGGTTGACATTTATCTCTCTACGTACACCGTAGTGTTGTTATCCTACGTAGAAGTGTTCCTTAAGGGATATGTGTGTCTAGTATACGAAGCGTATACGTCATACATGTCCTTGAAGGATGATAATATATCTAACAAGTTGACGATCGATACCGATTGTTGTTACATAAAAACAAAAACAGATTTTTTTTTTAATCCAATAAAAGATTTATCTTTACTCAGTTAAAGTGACTGAAATGTTACATTTTACACAATGAAAGATAGGATTATTTCTGTTTATTGCATTTATCGCTGTTTCCTGTTGAGATGTAGGTGAAATGACGATAGAAAAAAGTCATTTCGGTATATTCTTTTCGTACAGACAGTAATGGGTCTACCAAATTACACAATCGGTAAAATTAGTTTAAGTCAAATAAGATAGTAACACAAACGGTGGAATCGAGTTTAGTAGCATATCCAAAATGGCGATCAGCCTCAATGTAGAACAGTATGGCGCACAGGATAACGCCACTGTCCCATCATTTTCACAACGATTTGGGCTTTGTGGTTAAAAACACTAATAAATGACAGAAAGTATTGGTTTCCCCGTTGGATACATGTATAACCACTACCATATCATTTATATGACAGAGAAACCAGGTACTTTCCACCACTGAAAAATATCGGTCTTTTGTCGTTACTCGTGAAAAATATATGCTTTTCAAAGGGAAACAATTAATTTCTTCTCAGTCGAGGGGTGTTTTATTGCAACGAACCTTAATTGAGCATTTAGCCGAAATGAGATTTGACAACATATCACACCTAGAATGTGATGAATCGGAATGGATCATCAATAGTTACGTGCTTTTTCCCGCATCTCTGCCACACAGAACCTCTCATTAAACGATTAATCATTTCTTCAGAAAGTAAAAATGATCAATTTTTCATCGTTTCAAATTTTGAGACGTCACATTATCTAACGACGTCAAACTGATTGTTACTCCACATTGCAGTTAACAGTTATTTTTGTGTAGGCATACACCGATAACCTATTGTAAGATAGGAAATCTATAAATATGCACTTACCTTTGTCTTTACAGCACAGGACAGTAGTGTTATACTTCCTGCGTACAACAAAGTAAAATATGACACTAGATGTCGCGTAAAGCTATCACATACACTGAAGTTGGTGGGGAAATATAATATTTGGTGTTGGACGACTATATTAATTCCAATAGTACGAATAGCGTGAGTCTTCTATATGTCAAAAGCACACGAGGAGGGAAAATCAGCGGAACCAAAAACTGTATACTGGTATTTTTTTCGCCAAGTCAAACTTTCGCCCATCGCCCGTGAAATCAATTTTCGCCTAGTGTTAATTTCGCCCGTCACATTTAATTACTATGTTTATAATGCTGTTAACTAATGTTCGATGTAAAAAAAGAATTCCCCTTACTTTCGGAGGTCAAAAATGGCGAAAATTGAACAGCAGCAAAAAATGCATGGTATACAGTAAAAGATATGAAACCTACATACTAAATGAAAGGCGAAGCAAAGACAAGAGTATGGAACACATCTGCTACCCTCCAATATGTCTCTTGTCCTTTCGAAAAAGCTTTGGCGGTCACCAATTACCGGAGACAGTTAACAGGTCTTCCATCATTGCAGTCACTAAATTATAATCTAGTGTGAAACCAGGTCATGAATTCTTCAATGGCTTTCTTTATCGTGCATGTATATCGGCGTGTATCCGGTGGAAAACTTTGGATATGTCATTTATTTGGCACGTCAGCTCTTTATATAAACTCCATACGCAGAGGAGCGAGGATGTTGCTACTGATAAAAGGAAAGTTAAAGATTCACCACGAGTGACATATAGTTTGGTAGTCAGGTGATTATAAAGATCACTATAGTGATAGTAGATGTCTATTTATGAACTAAGAGAGAGGATTGTTGACGACACTGAAATGTTAATACGATCATTACTTTCCATTACTTCCTTTATTGACATGGATATTCCGTCTTTGCGTATTGCAGAGTTATCTTCTCTTGGGAGCAGGTATTGTTTGATACGTCACTTGTTTGTGAGAATAACGTCATCAATTTTTGAGAAAACGACGTAATTTTCTTACACAGACCAATGACGTTACAATCAATACCTGCTCCCAAGAGATTATAACTCTGCAATACGCAAAGACGGAATTGACGTACCTCCAGGAGAAAGCTTTTGTCATGTAAACTGGCACTGTCCATAAAATGATGCTACAGGCAATTGTGCATAAACTCCAAACGCAAAGGAGGCGGGTACGTTAGTAGTGGGAGAAAGAAAGCTAAAGAGTCATGATAAGTGCCGTGTAGTAAGGTAGTTAGTTGATTATAGTATCATTAAAGTCGTGATAAATTTCAATATATTAACCTAAAGATGAGTCCGTGGTGTCTTTAAAGGCAAATTCCTGAGGTTAATTTGATACACGAAGTTCTTGGTATTTCTATTATTCTAGGGAATGGCATCATCAATACATTTAAATGTTCAATAGAAGGAGCTTCATTTTGCTATATAAAAACCCGTGTTAACACCAAAGCCATGTCTAGATAGTAAAAGCATCCACGGTAAATATTTATGCCTGGCTGGAAAGGCTTGAGTGAATTTCCGATCACATGGCTTCGGAAAGAAAAATTTCCCGGAAAAGGCCAATACGTTTTGGATCGATTTTTTGTGTTTTCTGGAAAGACACGAATGATGTTCCTGTTTGAACGAATCTACACACATCCGGTATGGCATGCTATAAATTCAAATAAAGTCCCAATTTACGAAGTCATTTCTCATCTAATTCTATGGTTTATTTGCCCTTAAATGTGTGTCTCATGGCGAATAGGACTCACGTGGCTTCTTATATGTACCTGTCAATGTTGTTTAGACACCAACGTAAATATATTGTACCACTAATTAAATAAGGTAATTTAATTAATGTCTGTCAACCACAATCTAGGATTCTTGGTGCACGTTGACTAAAGCGAAATTAGAATTTGTATGATTTTCCCCCAAAATTGTTGATTTCCATTTCTCCTCGAGCTCAATTTAACAGACGAAATGAAAAAAAGAAGATAATGGTAGATTTAAATAATTTTGATTGAATTTAAAACATGTTTCAGTAATATCATAATGTTTCATTTGAAGGTAATTAAATAAACATCACGCGTTTATAATTGCGATTCCTTATGTATGCCTTTAATAATACTGACATGCAGTAAACAATTGTCGTTCACAGCATTTGACCTTCGTCAAGACAAAATAAAAAATATCCTGAAAGTGGTATTCTTTTTTTCTTAAATGGAAATTTACGTAACCTTTAGACGAATATTTTAAAACGTAAAACCCAATAAATAAGGTGGGTTTTTTAAAATTATTTTTTTAGAGGAAAAAATACCGAAGTGTCAACAAACCCATAATTCGAAATCAAACTAGATAAAACTTTGGCAAGAAAGTCAAAAGATAATACAGAGGTGTTAACAAACCCGAAATTCGAAATCACAATCGATGAAACCAGGGGAAATAGGAACAAAGAAAAGATTGAGAAAGTAGAATTAGACCAGGTGTTCCGGAAGGGTAAGCGTCCTCTGCTTCATCGATGACACCCGCCAACACATCTAGGTGAATCCATAGTAATGTCACTCAAGGCACACTAATGAGCATAATCCAAAAAAACATCGACCTTCAAAGAGCATTTAAAAGCGTATTCTGCGAAACAAAGATTTCAAGGCAGAAACTAATCTGGAGTAAAGGAAGCTGATCCTGTCTTATTGTCGTTAAAAAAAAAAAACGATGTCAGAACGTATCTTGAGGATTATAAATGACACAAGACGGCAATTAACTGAGCATACAGTGCAATTAACGCTCATTTATAACAAATCCAACAGTCAGTGCAGTGATTAACAAGTTTGTTATAACAATTCGCTAATCCTGGGAAAACGTAGATTTTTTTTCTCTCAAAATTTAAAAGGAAAATGTGGAAATCAAAATGTCTTCTTTTGTTTTAGTGTGTCCTCGTCTGTTATCTATGTATCGTGTACATGTATATATATTTTCTTTATGGTGGTGTTTTACCGTTATGTGACTTTGTACCTGATGGAGTGTCATACCCAAGTTATGACATTACAGTGCTCTGTCAATCATCAAGTGACCAGCCAAATTAAGCCAATTATGTAGGTGATCGGGTGGCGCAGTGGATAGCGCACTTGCATTTCACAAAGACGACCGGGGTTCGATTCCCCGATCGGACCTGAGCATTTATGGAGTCACCTGCTCGAACCCGTAGGTTTTCTCCGGTTTCCTGTCACATTCAGACCCTCAGTGCGCTAACATCCGGGCCAACAAGAATGATTAATTTAAGTTGAACTAATTTCTTTCATATTTTTTGTAACATAAATCAAATTTATATATAATTATGTAGGTCATAAACTACCTACAATAAGTGAAAAATATCCAATACTCAAAGACAGTGAAATGTCTGGTTGGAGAGTAAGTCATGTTGAAGATCGGAAGATTTCGTTTGTGTAGGTTATACAATGGTAGCTGTTCTGGTAGAATATCCAGGATAAATGGCTTGTTTGTCGACCATTGGAACCTCCTGAGATTCACCACGCTGTGATGCAACGAAGACGCACACAGTACAGTCTGTTATGTAACGAATACAATGTACCTTTGGGAGGTCTATATCAAATTAGGTTCAAGTTCTCAGCAAAACAATTGTTTTCCTTAGTAACAATGGTTGGTGCAGGAAGGGGAGATGTACGTTTAAATAACTGGCGGTTTTTTTGGTAGAATGCTTGAACTTAAAAAAATACAGGTGTAACGTAATTTCGATTATTTTAAGCTACAGTTTGCGCGATGAATGTGATTGTTTGGTTTCATTTTATTCCAACACATATTGAAAATATATTTTCCATTTACGATTTAAATTTTGGTTACTTGGTACATCGTATGAGGTGAAATCGGAAAAAGGTGTGTGACTACAACTGTAGCATCATCTTCTACAATATTTTGCTGAATAATGGAGGTCTACAAAATCCTCTTTAGAATACCATTCTTCGATCATGCAAATATTGATTAATAAAAACAATGTACAGAACCTTGGATGATGTCAATACTCGCTGTTAATCGAATTATTTTTGCGCAAGTTTGTATACCTACAATGCACCATGTAAATGTTATCTCATAGTTGAACTTTTCTTTCGCTTGTTTTGGCTCTACTCGTATGATATTATGAATGATGTACAGCTATAGACTTCAGTTGAGATCTAATCATGATTTATAGACCTTATAATCAAAGGAGACTGAGCTAAACGTATTTCAGATCAGGTCCATGTTTGCTCTCGGTGGACATTGTATTGGTCAGGTTCGTATATTGATTGGCCGAATCTGAAGTCCATAACTGTTTTCTTATATGTCATTTTACACATCCCCCTCAACCCTCTGCTCTTGTTACTTTTAAATCACTCAAACCTAAAGGATGACATAATGGAAAGCTGTCTAACAGTGTCATATGTCTCCTGTGATTGTCAAAATAAAACAATCTCATATAAAAACAAACATCAAATGTAAATTTTATGATTTTTATTACATATTTTTTAAATCTTTTTGTATGTATTCAGCTTCACATTTGAAACTACTGTATCTATGTGCATAAACTATGCACGTTTTGTCTAGTAACAATTTAACAGCATGGAGATAGCAATGGGAAAATATCACATAACAATTATAGCTATACAAGGCAGTATTGTACACCACGTTAACTCATTTACCCCTGGAATTTCATAATGAACTATACCAACCATTGAATTGGAAGAGTTCAAATGTGTCTTCAGGGGTGAATGAGTTTATATCACATCGAATACGGGAAAACTTCATTCATATAAACGTATAGCATTGATAACTCACTTACAAGACAAATAATTAGAAAATTATGTTGTTTTGATACAATTTCAATTCTAATTGATTTGCTATCGTTGTAAAATTTGTTTTATGAAATCAAATTTATTTTTACTGTACGCCTCACGTGTTATTCCTATGAATTTAAGTGACATGATATAATTCCACATGCAGAAATAAATTCACATTGTACAAAAAGATAAAACCTATTGATAAAAACACTGAAGAACAGTATACAAAGGCCTTTGATTTTCTTTAAATTTATATCTCAAATATTTGAAAGGATAAAAATAATCTTTTTTTAAATTTTCTCCACATAAACTTCACATGAATTTAAATAAAGGCGATGTGGTTATGGGTATTCATACTAGATTATCAGCGGACAGATCCATTTATATCACTAGCGGCAGGGGGGATTTAATGCTTTGTAGTAAATGACTCGATTTCTCTGGAGATGATATCCAATTAGTGGCTTTGTGCTGAATAAATAGCAAATTTGTACTTTGAAAACCCCAAATCTTTCACTTTCTCACATAAAATAAATATAAAATCATTAACACTTTCTTGTGATGGAGTTTTCTAGTTATTTCATGGCCACCAATTACAGAAACATATGTTCTTTTTCCACAGTCCTGTCACATGAAATAGAAATCAAATAGTTTTATAGACTCGAATTTCTGTATATCAAATGAATTAAAAAAAAACTCATAGAATCCGGTTATAATGGCATCTCTGCCATCATTCTTATAATTTCACATAGGGACATCTAATTAAAATTTGAATTATGTACACTTGTCATCCAGTTCTTACTTTCTTACGTCATTAAAATGTAGAATATAAAACATTGTTTCCATATAAAAAAAATGCATAAAAAAAGAAAATGTTGAAATTGTTAAGAGTCCGTTAGAGTAATGCCTGGCCTGTCTAAGGTCAAGGTAGTGTACAACATTAGCAGGTCCCCGATCGTTAACGGGTATTATTAGCGCATGACTTGCCAGATTTACTGTGATATATAGGATTATAAAGGTATCCGCGTTCGGGTGCCAGGAGGGACCAGTTCGGGTCCTTTTCTTACATCATGACACAAAAAATTAATATCATCTGAGAGTAGCATTGTTATTCTGTCACTTTTCAGTACAAGTGTGTGCCAGCTCCGATAACTAACCACTCACTCCCGTGAAATGTAACAGTACTCTCTATAGAAAGTAGTTATTTCTTTAAAGGCTTCCATGATATATTTTCATATCAGTGTTATACGTTTTGGTACGATTTTTTCAATGGATCTCAAATATTTTCTTTTCTTTCACGACGCATAATTACCACAAATAACTGCGAACTTTGACAGAATATGACATCATTAGAATATTTAACAACATTGCACTTTTAACATAACTACGTAAATCTTTGGGGGGGGGGGGGGGGATATTTATTTGTTAATGGGTAGCGTTATTTTCAGTACCTGTTCACAACAATGTCATAATTTGTTTTCTTCCTCGACATCTGCCTTGCCATGTTATCAGAGCCCTAGCAGGCATGTTGACTCCATGTTTCTAAACCTTAAGATTCCATGCCTGCATTGCTTAGTCCATACGAAGTAAATCGACCAGAAATTCTATATTTTAATCATTTTAATTGGAGGTGATTGGTAAAGTAATGGTCTATTAAGATATTTGCTCCAAAGAAATTTTGATGTTTCTGTTAAATTTGGCAAGGAACGAAGGTTAGACCGGCATTTAGCAAATATTTGGTATCACAAAAACGTATTCATATTTTTTGGAAAGATTACAATGGTTTAAGGTGTGAAGGTTTCTGTTTAGGGTAATTTGCGATTAAGGAGCAGCCTATACAATTATACCTCACGGTTGTTACTTTCTGACAAAGGTCATTTGGAATTTTAAGAACAATTATGAGCTTCACAACTTTTGAAAACGACATGACAGTCTGGAAATCTTCATTATCTAATTAAATCACAAAATGAACAGGTGCCGTTTACATCGTATTTAACAATGAAATACCAACGGGCGACATTTTGTATGAAACATGGAGGTTAATAACTGTTAGCATAATTATCGGTTTTGAGCAAAATCATTGGTATTGCTATATAAACGTTTCTGGACTCCACACTCCTACACGTTTGATAAGATCTCGTTTTTAGGCACAGTATATATGTCGGATCATTAAAGCCAAAATTCATGGATGACTTTACGGAAGGAATTTATAACTGGATGCAATATTTGTCTACAGTGTACCTACAACCATTGAAGTGAAACAACTCGTTTAAGAAAATCAAAATTATAAAATATGGCGGTTTGAAATAACATTGCCAATAGACCAATAATGTTTTGTATATTATTTTGTTTGATTTACAAAACAGTTTGTATAAAACCAATTATCAGAAGAAAAAAACCCATCTCTACATCATTTTTTTGTGTGTGTACAGAAGGTTGTGTAAAACTTCTTATTGTTATCAAAGTGAATACTGATAATGCAATATTAAAAAGATCCAATATGGCGTCTGTCTAATAACTCACAAAGAAGGAGAAAACACTGGCATAACATTCTTGGAAAGATTCAATAATCTTTTGGTCTAAAAGACCACACCAACTAATTTCTTAGACGCAAATAATCGCAACATTCCACTTCCATATCAAAGCACTGTTATACGGTACATCCATACCAGGATAATATGGTTTCATTTATAAACATAGAAATGTTTAAAATATCACATGCTGAACTTCAGTGAAGATTTTTTTATAATTTCTAAGATAAAAAAGGATTACCATATATATATATTTAATGGAAATTATTAAATCATGACTTTTCTTTGTTTTATTAAAGAATCCCCTCACTCCATACTGCCATTTAACACGTTCATGTGTATAATACTGATAATATTTTCATACATACATCAACACTCTCAAAGTCCTTTGGTCTCTTAACACACAGTAACACGTTCAAGGATCCTCCGAGAATCTCGCATGCCATTCCCACTTCCTCTCACATTCTCAAGAAACATTCACGTATACCAATTCTAGGTAACAGTCTAACAGTCTTCAACATCTACACCAGTGGGAATAGTTATCATTTAATGACTAAATCATCTCATTCCTTTGGCACCATTGTCTGGATTTCGTTCAGAAAAAAACATCACGAAACTGGGAAGTATCAGCGAACATCTTGCCTTTCAAAGTCTGCAAAATACAAAAACAAAAGGGAAAATAAATCACAAGTGAAAAGTGCATATTGTCATGTTTCTGCCATTAAATGAAACAATTACGGTTTTGGTAATTGATAAATTGTCACTGCATTTCAATTCACTCGCAGTGTTTTATTATAATGCACATCCGTGTCTTGTTCCCCATTGTTGCACCATCACTGATACACCAAATCTTTATTGTTTATTTATAGTGAAATTCTATTCTCCCAGACGGCTTTGAATTGTATCTAGAAGGCTGCATCAATAGATTACCATAACGACATCTTTCCAAAATGTTCCTGTGAATAGCACAGAGTACATATAAAATATATAACGGATTCAATACCGAAATGCATTCTAAAGAGAAATTTAAAAAGGCTAACTCAACGAACGTATTGTTTAGTTTATAAAGGAATTGTATTTATTAGCAGGGATTCTAATTATCTTAAATCAATGCTATTACCGCGGGATACTTTTGGTTTTTTTGTTGAGGAAAATCGAATTTCTGCGGAGAGCTCGCTTTAGAATTTTTAAATTGGAACTAGATGTTACCCATTACTACAGCGTTGAGGGAAGGAGGATTCGTAAGAAACGTATCAAGAAGAAGTGCACACACTTATATTAAACTTTTTAAAAAATCTAAAAAGTGCAAGGTAAAGATCACTTCGCCGTTGTACATAAGAACAACTTTGAAAACACAAATTAAATTTATTTAATTTCAGTTTCAGAGGCCAATTTCACTAATTATTTACTGAAAGTTGCTCTGGGCACTAATTCCGTGAACTGTCGTAATTAAAACTAGAGTACAATAAATAATTGGCCTAAAAATAGATAGCAGGCCTATGCGCAGCGACAGTGACAAATTCTAGAAAATCCTGCGTACATGTCCGACCTTTGCTCCAAATTAATTAACAGTAAACACATCAACTTCACCACAACAACAATATATCAGGAACGGGAAGTACTTAAAAACTCGACTCTACTTCTGTTTTTTTATTTGTCTTCCTCCCTTTTTATATGTGTACCAACATGCACTTTCACTTAACATGTGTATAAATGATAAGCATGTTTGTTATTTACTTTCACTTTACCTATATATATATGATGGACTGTATCATTATCATCATATTTTTGGCATATGAATTGTACTTTCATTTTCCATATATAAATAATTGACAATGCTATTTTTTTGGCATGTAGTGTACTTTCACTTTACCTACATCAGTGATGGACTATGTTCTTAGTGTAATGGTCTAGTTGTGACATTGATGAAGTGACTCATTTGACCTACATCATTTCCGGGACATAGTCAAATTAATCTTGGTCAAACTACAGGCAGTCAGTTCGCACAAACATCTTCGATGACTCAACACAAAGATACATTTTTTATTTGTTTAAATTCGGTGTAATCCTCCACCAAATTGTGTCCGACTATGCTTATTCTACCTAACATCGTATTATTATGTTTAACTAAGTCTTCAGCGTCGACAATTCTAGCCCTCAGGTATCACATTTGTAATGGCTAGTAAAAGTAAATACCATTTTAAATTAGTTTAAGTGTAATACTGGTAAGAGTTTGTGTACATACGAAGAGTGTATATATATACGCCAATGAGAACACCTATGTGAAAGTCCCACCAGTAAGTGGTATTTACGCTTAAATGAGATCACGTTTACCGACACAGTGGATCAGTGGTCATTTAGTATCAACTGTTGTTCAAAAATGAAAGAAAATGAAACTTTATATCTTTTTCTTATAATTCGATTATTTTTTTTAGATGTTAGAAAAATGTTAAATAATGGTAAATAATTTTTTTATAGAACATTATTTTGCAAAATGGTAAAATAAGGACTCATGATTAAATAGTTCTTTATGTGAAATTCATTCAAATTAATTATTTCAAAATGTTTTCACATCACCTTGAAAACCTTTTTATACCCTTATACATTGTATTTGTATAAAAGACACAAGCCTAATTAGGTAAACTTGAGAAAAATTTCACAAGATGACATTTTTTTAATTTTTTATTTACAAGATTTGATTACCAAATTTTCAGTTAAAAAGATTGCTGTAATTGTTGATATAAATAAATTTGTTTTTTAAAAGATTTTATTAAGAACAACATTTGTTAAAAAGCACAATTAAATCATATCATAATTGTGGAATTAAATTGAAAATTTTAAGATTTTAGAATGATTTTTATTAATCACCTACTATAGACTAACTTCCACTAAAAGCAAAATGTTTTCAACCACAAATAATTAGTTATCTGTCAAATACAAATATAGTGCAGTTTTAGAATCCCAGGAATGAAACCCTGTAAATCTCACTACTTGAATCAAAAGCACTTTCATGTAATTGAATTCAGATTTAAAGATTTTACTAAGTTGCTATGTAATGTGCACCATTACAATGTTTCTACTGTTAAACATGATATTTGCTCAGCAATGACAAGATAATTCTTCCATTTTACTAATGGAATTTGTATTTAAGATAAGATTTTTTTTATTTTTTTTACATATATCTTACTTTAAATGCCTGGTAAGGTTTCAATGGAACAGAAAATTGACCGTATTTGTCAAATTTTCACTTAAGTATCAGATGAATTTAATGTTAGCTTTGAAACGACACTCAAAATTGATCTCTTTAAGAATCTAGTATACTTAAGCCAGAACTGAACATCTATAGAAACAAGTATTCTCAGATTTTTATAAGAAGCTAAAACAGCATACTTTATGGGTTTTTTAATTTTTATTTCTTCAACCTGCATTTCTGTATTTATAGCAAGCATATCTGGCATTTAGTGTTAGTGTTAGTGTACTTTATTTGATTTCCTTTCCACGATAACCAGAAATTTTAATTAAACATTCAAACTTCATACTGTGACATCTTAAAAACATGTTTTACATGTAATTAATCTTTCAATTTATGCATGGTCCAAATCACTTCACATAAGATTCCATTTTTTCCAATCTTTAATTAGAGAAATTTGTCACCTGCATTTTATCTTAACAAACTGAAATATAATTGTACATAGCAGAATAATTGATGGGCCCCACACCTCTTTAGAACTAGCTTTTTTGGTTGAATATGTTAAACAGATCTTTAAATGGAAAAAAAATGCATAGAAAATTACTGCATTGCACTAGTGTACAAATATTCATTGAAATATATGTAGTACATTAGGAGAATCATGGTACATTTTTTTATCGAATGAGGCATACACTGGGTAACTTCACAAAAAGAAAGTGTTGGAATGAAATCAAATTATGTAGACCAAACTACTTTACAGGGAAGTATAATAATTAGCACTTACTAATTAAATTAAATGGAATCGTTTGTCAGAAGTTTCTTTACTGAAAAGTGTAAATGTTTTGTTTGCTATTTTACAGTAATAGATTTCTTAATTTGTCAGGCCATCCCTTCTTGAATTAATCAAAACTGATCACTCAAGACAGGTTCAATATGTCGATGACTTGAAATCCTATTTATAAATATTTTGTTGATATATGACATGGTCCTTGGTCTGCTTTTTCAGTTCTAAGAAAATATGCTGTTTCATTTACAAAATGACTGAAGATACTGAAAATAATTGTTTTGTGTTGAAATTTTTCTGATAATAAACATACATTTCTGGATGTTACAAACTGCTTTCTTGGTCTGTTTCTGCTTAATATTTTGGATATTCTCATTCCACTGAACTAGTAACCCCATCTAAGATGAATGAACAGGTAAGGTATCATTAGACATCCCTGCCATATGCCAAACAGATGAAAAACTTCTACATCCCATTGGTAAATAAAGTCTGCTATAGGGCTTAAGTAATAACTAGAGACGAAATTACAAGGTTAGGGGGCCTACTTCACACAACATAATTATACACCCCGATTTGAAATTGGGTACGATTTCCGGAAGAATTCAGATTCGGACGTTTCTCTGTTTGATAACAGGATGGTCATTTCTACACGAGTACTTTTATGTACCTGTGTATCATCTTCGCTGATCTATAAATTCCTCCTTCTTCTAGAACAGACATATCATTATTCTGTTTCCAGAGCTATCAGATAGAACGGAGAATAGCTGTTATTTTCTTTCATCTTTTGTCCATTGAAGGGGTAAGCTATCTGTAAAATACTTATCTTCATACCACAGAATCTAAATTGATTTTTTCGCTTCATGGATATAAAGTGGGTCTGACAAAAACTAGTTTGACCGCTATATATGATGTGTAGATTTCAACTGCTGAACCAATCACTTTGTACAGCAGTCGATAAATCTGGACGAGTCAGAGGTACCCGGAATCAGGGGAGATAATTAGTATAGGGGTTAATGATGTGTAGCTATCTGATGTGACAATGTTTAGCAGTCACAAAGCCATAATGGCAATCATTGAATCGTACAGCGATTCCGCCACGATAACCATCTACCCTCTCGCTTTGATCATGTACAGTCCTTAAAACCCCAGAAGTTTGTATGAGTTTTATTAATATCTAATAGTAAATAAAATATACCCAAAAATATTTGATAGTGGAAAAGGAATTTGTAATTCTCCATTGAATTTATGAGTCACAAACCGGTTCAGGTTTTTATGGGTTTGAACGGTGTGGTTTTTCGTCACCTTTCATCGTTTTCGACAATTTTGTAAATCATATTTAATTTACTTTAATTTTTTTGGAAAATGTTTGTATTTTTTAAAATGACTTGCATCTCCACGTCTTATTGATAATTTATGAACCAAACAAGCACACTCAAAATAGCCCTGTTTTGTGTCAGGGCTGAAAATTACTCATAATTGAATTCACAAATTGAATTTTCTGAAAATGCGAACTGTCAAACATTTCGGATTTTGAAATTTTCATTTCTAAAGTGTTTTTGCCTTTTTTTTCTCGTTTAATTCAAAATAAAGAAATTCTACATATTCCAATAAAACATACATCAAAATAGTTTAAAAAGAAATATTTCATTTTAAGGTGAAAATCACATGTATCAAAAAGATAAATGACCTCATACTACTCAAAAATACATCTATCTCAATATCAAAATAATACTGAAAAAATTGTAAGGAATATCAGAAAAGAACATATGTTCACAGGTTTTCACAAAAGTACTTTACCTAAAGGTCAAACTCTATAGCTCAGATGGTATACTATGTGTACCAACACTTCTACAATATAAACTATCATCTGATGCAGAAGATCCTGTCTCTTAGGGACCACCCCATACATTAACACAGTAGAGCCTGTCTTGAGGGACCAGCGCCGCCCCACCCGACCGCCCGCCCGCCAGCCCCCCCGCCGCAGTTCTCTCTGTACATTAGAACGCATCTTGTGAGACCACCCCTTCTCTACAAACTGTAGAACCAGAATTAATAGACCTGCTCTTCTCTCTATACTGAAGAACCTGTTTTGTGTGACCACCCCTTTTCTCTACAGTGTAGAACCTGGATTAATAGACCTGCTCTTCTCTCTATACTGAATGACCTGTTTTGTGTGACCACCCCTTTTCTCTACAGTGTAGAACCTGAATTAATAGACCTGCTCTTCTCTCTATACTGAAGAACCTGTTTTGTGTGACCACCCCTTTTCTCTACAGTGTAGAACCTGGATTAATAGACCTGCTCTTCTCTCTATACTGAATGACCTGTTTTGTGTGACCACCCCTTTTCTCTACAGTGTAGAACCTGAATTAATAGACCTGCTCTTCTCTCTATACTGAAGAACCTGTTTTGTGTGACCACCCCTTTTCTCTACAGTGTAGAACCTGGATTAATAGACCTGCTCTTCTCTCTATACTGAATGACCTGTTTTGTGTGACCACCCCTTTTCTCTACAGTGTAGAACCTGAATTAATAGACCTGCTCTTCTCTCTATACTGAAGAACCTGTTTTGTGTGACCACCCCTTTTCTCTACAGTGTAGAACCTGGATTAATAGACCTGCTCTTCTCTCTATACTGAATGACCTGTTTTGTGTGACCACCCCTTTTCTCTACAGTGTAGAACCTGAATTAATAGACCTGCTCTTCTCTCTATACTGAAGAACCTGTTTTGTGTGACCACCCCTTTTCTCTACAGTGTAGAACCTGGATTAATAGACCTGCTCTTCTCTCTATACTGAATGACCTGTTTTGTGTGACCACCCCTTTTCTCTACAGTGTAGAACCTGGATTAATAGACCTGCTCTTCTCTCTATACTGAATGACCTGTTTTGTGTGACCACCCCTTTTCTCTACAGTGTAGAACCTGGATTAATAGACCTTTCCTTCTCTCCATACACTAGAAACTGTCTTGAGAGACAACCCCCTCTCTCTATACAACAGAACCTGTCCTGAGGGGCCACTCTTCTCTCTACACATTAGAACCTATCTTGAGAGACCACTCCTTGCGTCTTAAAAGCAGAACTTGTCTCAAGGCTTTTTTGTCAGTACAAAAAAACTTAGTTAATACAGTAACAATTTACTAAAGGATAATGAGTGAGGTTTGGAGGAGAGGAAAGGGAAGGTGGAGCGAGAGTTAGACTGGTGTTCTTGGTCAAACGGAGTCGAATTCAAATGGGGCAAACCTGTAAAGACCACCCTTATAAACCTCTGTTTTCCATACACCTAAATATGGTTAGATGACTGGGTTTCTTCTTTAATGTATACTACAAAAAATGAAGGATGCAGAAGTTATAGAGTAATTAATTAACAGCACTTAGCTTTTCATGGGTAACACTGTAAAGGGAGATAATCTAGTTGTCTCCCATTGTTTCATAAATATATCAATATTAACTTACCACATATTCTGGACGGTTCTTGCTATCACACAAAACAATCCATGCCGACGGCCATATCTGTACGTAAATCATCTTCTTCCACTACATAACTCCCAGACGTCGTTGTATTATCGTCTTCATCATAATCCTCGATCGTCGCCATAGACGTATTTAAATAGTCTGCAACACCCCGCCAGTGTACGACGGGGCCGCGCCCCTTGTGTGGGACCCCCCCACGTGAGGGGTAACCGTTTATGTGACTGTTGAGATGCACTGTCCGTGATTTGGGAGGTAACATGTTGCCATGTTTAAAATGTAAGTGGTTAGGATTAGGTACCCTCCGTGGGTCACTGTTTTCACTATTTGAGGGCACTCTCCGTGAGTCAGCCCCATCCCCTGATGCAGATGTATTATCCTTCCGTGGTGAATTGGACGGTGTATACATATTTTTTAAATAATCTACAAGAAAAAGAAGAAAAAACAAATGACATCAGAAAAACCCCATATGTAATTGAAAATTTGTAAATAAGGTTAAAGATAAGATTTTGTATTGAAATAAACTCTTGAAACTTTGAATTTACTTAATAAAATTGAAACTAATAAAACTTTTCAAAAATAATTTAAAAAAAAAAAAAAGAGTTTAAAAAATAAAAATAAAATGCATCAAATAGATATATTCATATTCTAAAATATTGAATTTGAAATCCAATTCAATGAATGTTTTCATTTTCCTCTTTAAGCTAAGATTTATACTCACAGGGTCGTGAGGACCAGTTAAGATACGTACCTAATTCTAGACAGTGAGAGAGACCGCCACTACTCTGTATGTCACTCTCACTGCCTCCTCGGCCGCTATCACTGGTCGATGTCTCTCCAGAGGTTTCACTGTGGTTGTCCTCCTGTCTCTTGTACATTTCTCCCTACAACATCGAAATTTTTTCCATAAAACATGTACCTATATAGCTATGTGGCCAACCAAGGGCAGTTAATTCTGCAATAAACCTGGAGGTAGTTTCCGATTCAAAGTAGGGGGATGTGCTTATTACAGGACAAGGAAATAATAGTTGATGACATTTCTACTGAACTGCAGTAGATATTGGTGGGCTTATTACCAGGCATGGGCTGATTGCTGCATATATTCAAAATATTTTCTTAAACTACGTCACAGGAGTAACACATGTTGGGAGAAGGCCTAGTACTGGTAAGTTTTCATAACTTGTGCCTAATCCCTTTGACTGTTTAATGTCAACAAAACAGTTTGAATGCAAATAAGTTCAGTATTATGTACTGTTGTCGATAACAGAACGTTGAAACCCTTGAAAATCTTATCTTAAATATTTGAACTTCAATTTTAATTTCAAAAAATCGTTTTAAATCGTGAATGATATTTTTCACTCACGCTGTCTGACAAATTTATTCAAACAATATTAAACTGATAGTTCTAAAAAGTATGAATCACCTAAAAATGCTAACACAAGTTGTCCTATCAATTATTTTGTTGAATTGCCTATTAAGCAGTCTCCTTTTTCATTAAGAATATTGGCTAAATAGATGGCACCTCTTGGCAAGTAGTGACTGTAGTTTATTTGTTTAAAGCTTAATTATCAAATCCTTTTTTCTTTTTTTCTCACCATTTTGTATGATTCCTGAGCGCTCTTAAAACAATTACTTAAGACACAGCGCAATGCGTTGGAATTTTATTATGTAATAAAACATTTAATTTTGGATTCAAATGAATTACGGAAGGGAAAGGAATTTTTAAGCTCAATTAATTCTATTGAGAGTGAATTTGTTTGTTTGTCAGAATTGAAAGCCTTCTAAAACGACTAAGTGTAGAATCAATACAAAATTCCTGTCGAGACAATAGCTTGATCAGGGCATTGTCGTAAAGTAATATCGCTACCTGATCCGAAATCCACAAGGAAAACACAACTTGTCACCCATATTAAGAAACTGGAATATGTCCAGACGCCATAACAGGTTTGGTGTTTCGTTGGGTTTTTTTCCCACCTTCGTGACTCACTACAGATTGAGTGTAATTGAACGAAACAGCCGACAAAGAAAGATGTATTTCGCTGTCAACACTGAGTCTCTGAATTCTAACAAAATTTACTAATTAACATTCCATGTAACAAAAAATTAACACTTTCGAGGCGAAAAAGAACTTTGTTCATTATACTGAGCATTCAATTAAAAATAAAATTGGGCCAATAGTTTCAACATTTGCACAGATAACATCAAACTCATTATAAATAATTGATAGAAAAAATAATGAACCAACTTACATATATCAGAGGGAAGGCAGTTTAATTAGGAAAAATAAATACTAATGAGAATAGTTTTCTACAAAAAAAATCATAATTACTGTCAAAACATTTTTTTTCAAAAGTGTCTACATTTTTCAACTTAATCTAATGGAAAAGCCGTGAGTTATTTAGTAATAGTAACAACTATAACCTATTAGACTGATTACATTTTTATAAGCCTTTTTTTTTTTCTTTCAAATGGTGTCCCTCGACTCTTTCCAACTTACTCTAATGGAAATACTTCAAATTACTTTAATTATCACCTATTAAACTGGTGTAAAATTAACCTGTTAGTTGCAACAGGGGGCTGTTTATTAGGAAATCCAACTGAAGCTTAACAGACCTCCACAAGAATTATTTTTTGTACAAGTCTGTTTATTTCTTTTCCTGACTTTCCAATAAACATTTTTGATTGTGATTCATAAAATGTTATTCACATGTCAATATTTGTTTGTATAGATTTCATAAAGACAAAATTGATTGAAAATTCCCACAGTATTGCATGTTCTGCAGAATGAAAACCATTATATGCAGGTGCTGGATCAGCAATAGATCCAGTACAGATGTCGAAGATATCATGTTTAAGTATCATAATATTTAGTTTTAATGTAAAGTTCAGTACAATTTTATAGCAACAATTATCAGGTAACTGAAATGCATTTATATATCAAATGGAGAATTCATATTATAACAATTGTAAAAAAACGAATACAGATGTTTAGTTAACCCTTTCACCCCTACGTAACTTTAGTAGACCCTACCATGCATTGATATGGATGAGTCCATTATGATCTACAGTGGTGAAAGGGTTAAAAGGTGCATTATGACGTGAATGAGTTAGTCACTGCCAGCTAACATCTGGAACATAGCCCGAACAAATGGTTTAAACTCTGTGCTCTGTTGTCATTTTGCTTATTTGTCAATAACATATTCGTGTAACGAGCGCTAATTGCCGGTGAGAATAATTAATTCACCCTGACAGCACACAAACCTAATTACTGTTTGTGCTCTCCCAAAACTACAATGATTTACCGCATGTTTTTACAGCAGATTATCTAGGGTAAACCCGGAGGAGCCCTGAATCCTTAGATAGAGTTAAATTGGTACCAGGCACACAACACCTATTTCCTTATTTACCCCTACATTGTACAGGTAATCTTGTTGACCATGTAGGACCAAACAAGTGGGACGGATAAAGAGAATATCAGAATACAGTTTTTATTTTGCAATATTTATAAGAAATGTTGATTTCACAGAATTTCAGAATACTCATGGGTCGGATTAGACATAAGGTTTTGCCGTACAGTGAAACCTGATTGAGGGACCACCTCTAATAAAAGACCACCTGTGTAAGAGACCGGTTTTTAAAAATCTCCATTGCAGTTATTTACATTTTTACAGAACCTTTATTAAGAGACCACCTGTATAAAAAGACCAGTTAAAACAAATTCTGTTGCAGTTATTTTCATGATAATTTAACCTGTGTTAAGAGACCACCTGTGTTAAAAGACCATTTTTAAAAATGTACATTGCTGTGATATTCATAACTGAACCTGTTTTAAGAGACCATCTGTATTAAGAGACCACTTGTTAAGTGGTTTCCCAATGGTGTTCTCCAAAATCAGGTTGGAGTATATATATGCAGTAAAAGCTTCTTCAGGTATGACAATGCTACACATGAACATGAGCTTATTAGTGAGTGTGGCTTATTACATGTTAAACATTTTGTAGGTGTGGGCGACCTGAACAGCCTTTGTCCCAATAATCTACCTCAGGTTTGAATATCTTGAAAGAGTTTTGACTTTAAAAAGAATTTGCCATTCTTTGGGTTTCTTTGAATTGTGTTGATTTAACAACAAAGTCGTGTAATTATCCATACAGTAAAAAGTTAACCTAACATATATATGTGTATTTATATATATAACTGGTAACAGGTGACACATACCCAGCTTTATTGAAATATTGGGTCAAACACACGAAAATATCTTGTACACATGTAACTATAACATAACCTACTTCTTGTGCCAAAGACTTTTAGTATTTGGCTAGAAGTTTTTAGTGTTTCTGCTTAAAACAGAAGTTGGGGGTAAAATCAAGCATAAATAATGTATTCTGACCCTTTTACATAGCAACCCTGTAACATTTTAGGGTCAAAGGCCATTTTAGGAGGTCATATACTCCCATAGTGTGGTCAACGGAAACCCTGCTTTTTAAGAAGTAATGATCATACAAGTCTGAAATGTTTTCTAAATTTTCAGGATTAAAATGTCGGCTTGCTAACACAGGGATACAAAACATGATTATCAATAAAAGTTTAGGCTTATCTGGCATGTATACTTGCCATTACCTGCCAATGATACCTGTTTAACCCTTTCACCCCAGGTAACTTTAGTAGACTCTACCATGCATTTATCAGGATGAGTCAATTATGGTCTACAGTGTTGGAAGGGTTAAGATTTTTGTGTGCATGTGTCTGGCCCCTGTGTCTTTAACATTCAGTTTTAAATATGGTAATCATGAAAAAGGTTAAGAAACAAGATAATCATAATTTCAGTGCATTTGAAGTAATTAGTGAGTTTTATTCTGCCCTTACCTCTAGATTAGGATTGCTTCCCCAAGATGGTTTGTCGCAGGCCTGGAGGTAGTCTTGATGTCGCTGAAGCTTAGCTACGGTGGACAGGGGCTGTTGTTGGAATTGTGGATCAGGGTTGTCTTCTCTTGGTGTCCCTCTCTCAGGTTTGGGTGGAGGCATAATTCTGTCGAGTATCTGGCCAACAGAAAACCAAACATTATGAAGGACCGGTGGTGATAACGAAAGCATAACACATTCACCCCTGAAAACACATTTGAGCTCTTCCAGTTCAAAGGTTGGAATAGTTCATCATGAAATTTCAGAAGTAAACATAGTCAGCTTATTTCTATATTCATCCAGAACTTATTGAAGAAAGACATTTTTTCTGCTTTGAAGCAGAAGTAATATGGCTCTTACTTGTGTTAAACAAAATTTGTCAAAAATCCCTTTTTTGATAAGTTTGCAATAGGTTGTTTCAAGGTAGGAAACATTCCCTTTATATAAAGTTAAAGGAAAAATAAAATCTAAAACAAGGACAGAAACATGTTGGAATAGTTCATTATGAAATTTCAGGGGTTAAGTGGTCCCTTAACTCAGGTGGTCTTTTAATTAATACTTAGACTCCATTAACATAAAAAGTTATCTGCCGGCCATAGAGATTTTTATAAGTTGTCTCTTTAAAAGATGCAGGTCACAGGTCTCTTAATAGAGGTTGTCTCTTGAGCACAGGTTAGACTTTTCAGTTTTAAACTAAACATTTTTCATCAATGATGAAGAGAAACTTTTTTTAGAAATAATTTACTCCTTTCATCACTGTAGATCAAAATGGACTCATCCATATCAATGCCTGGTAGAGTCTACTAAAGTTACATAGGGTTGAAAGGGTTAACATCATATATATAATATATATATGTTCTGATGATAAATTTTCTATACAGCAGTGACTAGGAAAATTCTTTTCTGATCTTAACAAAATAAATATACACCTGATCTTCTTGATATAGTAATATAATATAATAATTAGGTACCTGGCATATTCTAAAGAAGAAGAGTTATTAATATGTTATCATATAAGCAGAGATAGATCTTTAAGGATCTATTTTAATACCCTCGTTTTAATATGATGCAAGTTTATGACTGTTTTATAGTGAAAACTTTGACAGATCAACGTTAGGTGTTAAATTTCCGGTAGGTGAGAATTGATTTTAACTTATAATGTAATCTAGAGACCTTGAAAGATACAAAATGAAGTGTCCCCTACCCTGAAATATCTGTGTAGATATTTTCCTACCTCGGTGATATCTGATGCATCTCAGAGATACCGAAAACACCACCCAGACTTTCTATCTTTGTCCCTTTTTATCGTATAAAAAATCTGGCTTAGTTTTTCTATATAAAAAATTCATCACATTGTTGAAGAACACAATCGTATATTTATAACAGTTACAATGGCAGCCGAAAGGTCTGCGGTCGTAATGTACGCTCCGACGTGACATATTAAAGGGTCTGACCGTACCCCATATGTTTTAAACAGTAACAATATCGTCACTGAACTTAACGGAGCTGAAAACAATACCTTAAGCACACACAAACATGCAATGGGTTTTTGTCCCCGTATCTGACACAAACATGCCAGGCAAGCAAACACAATCAGACTGTCAATTACTAAACCGTTATTGCCGCTAATTAACATATTTCGCTTTTCAATCGTTCACGCACCGAAAAACTACACATCACATGAACTTGTTGTCAAAGTATTATTTAATAAAGAAATATTGAAAACCCAATGAAATTAGTATCATCACTGGGGTCAAAATCGCTACGAAGCAATTCAAAGCTGAAGAATTTTTCAAACACGCAGCTGCTTCAGAAATTTTTGTAAATTGAAAAATAAAATTGACTGAATGGTGCAATTATTTTTCTATTTTGTCAAATATTAAGAATTCCCAATGTAATTTGTCATAGATAAAGGTCAAAAACATATGGCCTAAATATTATACATCAAACATGAAAATAAACAAGTTTATAGGAAAATTAGAAAATATTTCATTTATCAAATATTTTATGTAAAAAAACATTTGATACCTCTTTCACATCAGGTTTTATAATGAAAAATTCGGTTATACAACTTCAAACGAGTCATGTGACAATGATGAAGCCGTTATATCTACCAGGATTTGTTTGTCGAGTGAAAAGGCTCGAGTAAAATTGTACTGAAAGCTATCAAGCGCCTCAAAAACACAGATTTTAACCAGCCCCAAGGAGTCCGTGAGGTGCTTACCTATCAAATGGCACTATTCTGGCTATCAATTTCTTTCACATTCGTTTTTATTATTCGATATAATTATCTTCTGTCGGGGATCAAAGTTAGATTCAATAGTATATTCATTAGCTGATGTTTTGCTGCATGTTTGTGATAGGAACTGAAGTATTGATAAATGTTTTAAAATGGGAATGTTTTTATACCGAACTGTTTGGGGAGTGATAAAGGTATTTAATAAAATGTCCGAGGTATTTAACTTGATGTTTAACACGTTTGTCATCGTAAACCATTTGATCGCGAGTCATGATAGCGGTCTAAATCGTTCTGTCCACCAAAACACCTACCCGCCAATCCTCCTCTTCCCACCCCTCAGTCAGTTTTATGTGTGGCCATCAATTATCCATATTGGATTTGGGAAAATTGATCAAGTTAATAAATAGGCGTAGCTTGAAGGTAGATTGATGCAGAAAGATTATACACATTTTTCATTCAGCGGAGGTTTTCTGGACGGTAGTTTATACAATAGATATCCACAGTCTATCGGTTTCATCACAAGATAACGGCTGTACTTTTAACACGAAAACCGAGAGAATGTCAACTTTTAACTGTAGTTAATGTCAAAACAATTATCACTCAAGCCCGAGTTTGACATATTTCATTAAAAATTTGATACGAATAAACAGAAACATGAAATCAGTCAACAACAACAAAAATATTATCAATGAACAAAAACATTCAAATAATATATGGATCACAATCTGCGATAGGACTGCAGATCAATTAGAGTAAATCAACAAAAGGCCTCTGGGACCTGTATTGCTCAGCTGGACATTTATTGACTTGTCAAAAGTTAATTGTTCTTTATTCCTTGGTCTAAATTTAGCCTAATTTGAGATTGACCTTTGACCTCCTTAATTTTTAAATATCTGTCAAAATTAGTCCAGAAACATATGATGAACAACATTAATACTATTTGGCTTAAAAAGTTTCAGAACCATTTGAGAATAGAAATAAGAAGCCCATGCTATCAGATGCGTGTAGTGAAAACATGTAAAGATGATTAAAATATGCCTGAATGGTTACATGCATATTAATTATAATTACATTTGTTTGACTAGCAGGATTTTTTTTGGAATCAGCCCATTTTCACAATATTACCATCATTCTGAACATGGTACACCACCTTTTCTGTGATCTTTATCCTACAGACAAGCTCATCGCAGTAACCATGACTACCCCGTGGGAGCTGTCCAAACTTTGGCTGTGATGTTTGGGAATGCTCATTGTTACCCAACTCAACACCATGTAATTAAGATTTGATTTCAAAATATAGTTTCTTTTCATGTGAAGCGAAAAAAAAATGTTGCACAAAATGGAATTTGCAGTTTCATGTAGCTTGTTGGGTTTGTAGTGTTGCTTTTCTAGAAAATGTTTACTGTTCTGTCGAATTTTCGGCTTCATTATCTATTGCAGAAATCATAAAAAAATTCTCTGCATACAAGAACTGAAATTTGAAAAGGAAAGCCAAAATTTATGAATGAGATATTTATTGGAGCTCAATTACAAGGAAAAAGTGTTTGCAATTGTTATTGATAAAGTTTCAATTCCATAATTAATAAATTATCTGAAAATAATTACCAGCAATTATTATATATTCATTCTTGTGTACTTTTCAGATTCAAACAGTATCATAAATTGATTAACTTCAAATTAACCCTTTCAACACTGTTTACGATAATGCACAGGACTCATCCAGATCAATTTATGGTAGAGGTTATTAAAGTTAACATAGGGGTGAAAGGGTAAACATTTTACAAATTTCTTGGTTTGGAACTCTTCAGGAAAAGAGATAAAAATGTCGTAGTCAGGTACTGGCAGCATGCATCCTTAATATAATGTGCCAGCTGTGTCAGTGACTTGAATCAAACCGTGTACGATCTGAACAGATATTGATCAGTCACAACAGTTTCCCCCACTGACCAGCTGACTCTTAACAGAATTGTTGATGGACAGACATAGTACCTGGAAATATCTTATCTGGATCAGAATCGCACTGAAGGGTCATTAATCATTGTATCGGTCACATCGAAATTGGAAATTCAAAATCAATTTTTTTAAGTATAGATATTTTGTATGGTTCTGTAATGACTGTAAATTTAAAGATTTTTATCTGACGATTTTATTCCGCACTTTCATTTTTCGTCCTTTTATTGAAGTGTTAAAACATCTTTCTTACATAGGTATGGTAAAAGGTGTTTTGAAACTTAGGTGATAGGTAAAAATTGACAAAACCTTTTGAACTTTCCAATATAATTACGCTGTTGGGGTGAAACGCCTTTGAAATTCGCTTTCCGTTATCACAACACTATAAAGATGTTTTTCAATACTGACAATGAAAGAAGGGTCACAATTATACGATATGATCTTCATTTAAAAATATATACATTTGGGAATTAAACTTCAGCTATAAACAATTTTTTATGGCATTGTCAACAAAAATAATCAATTCAATAGTTACTGAACCTTGATATTTGACCGCACAAGTAATATGTCTCATTATACTATCCAATCACACAAAATGTCAAAAATAAAAAGTTGAACTTTTGCAACAAGATTGACAAGATATTTTTTAGCAATTTGTTTTTAACCAGATTTTCTCAACAATAGCCTATATTATTATCATAAAAGCTGGACTACTTAAGTTTTGAAAACTACATATTGCATTTTTATCTTGTACCTGATAAAATATTACCTGTACATTAAATTTGATGGTTTTCACAAATTTCATCATTTTGAAGATTTTTAGATATTAAAGTATGTTGCTTACATGTATAGGATAATACTTTGCATTTGAACTTTTTTTTGTAATTTACTTTTTTAGGTTAAACATTCTGATCCTTGATATATAGAAAAACATCCATTTCAAATTGACATTCTTTATGGTTTCCTAGCAATTTTACAACCTTGACATAGTTTTTATCCATAACTGAAAATGAGTGTACATGTACGGCCGTTACAAATGCTTATTATTGCGTACCTAAAGCTGATTACATATTTCTCTTTCTAATTCAATATTTACCATAACGATCTATCGGTAATGGCCCTATGGGTAACATACATGGACATCAGAGATGGGGACTATCAAGTTCACGGAATATTTATTAGATTTCTGGAAAATTGCTACCATCATGGCAAGTTTCCACAAAGCCCTCTTGCCATGGAAACGAGGAAAAAATATAATTCAATATGTCCAAACTCATATTCTATAGACTGGAGATACAAAATGATACGATTTGAATTTCACAGTCACTAGACATGAATGTCAAATGTTTCGAGTCCAGAAGAATTGAAATTGATGTATTAATTATAAACCGGAGCAGAAACTGTAAATTTCATATTCATTTTGTTGGCTGCGATCACAACCTCGTGTTTCAATGGCAAGTTTCTGATAAGAAGCGCTAGGAAGAATTGTATACTATATTGATACAGCATGGACATACGAAATTCGTTCCCATTAGTTCCGAAACATTGCTGTCTGAGAATGAGGCTATCAAAGAAACAAATTTAAAAAAAAAAGTTATTTGCGGAGTGAAATAAAAAAAAAAAATCAATTTAAATGTTCAATGTATTTTTTACTCTAGAGATTTCAAACAAATTTCCCTGTTACATTTTAATCTTGTCTACCCTATAACTAACACTTACTCTAGATGAAGTTCTTTTCAGTCAAGGATATACTTTATTTAAGCAAAGCCCCAAAAAAGGGGGAGTTTAAATGAATACAGTCTATTATTCTCCATTTAAATGAAATCTGTTCCTTTTCGGCGAAGCAAAGGCAAGACAGGTATCAGCATTTGTATATACGAGGTTAATTGGTTGGCAATAATTGTCTCTAATGACGACTAATCACAGGGCACAAGGACAGGACCACGATATAACCAGTATAGGAAACTCAGAATTAACACGAATTATTCCTATCTTCAGTCGACTCTGATCTACCGATCCCAAATCCCTTTTCACTTTTATGCGGAGCCATGACTCACGCGAGTGTGTCTCTGTTTACCTAGTTTTTCCTTTGTGGAACATCAATTACAAAGTTCCCGGGTAATTTTGGACAACAATTATCATAAAATTGCTTTGGAAATTTTAAATGGCATCTCGATGGTTTTAGAAAGACATAAAAAAGAACTGAAAAGATAATTTCTGGAATGAAATATTATCTGTTGGAAAGAATTTAATAATGCGACAACTTTGGCAGTTTGAATGTGAGAACTGTTGTAAAGGTATTATCATTATCAAAGAATTTTATTAGAAAAAAATTGTTAAGACTGATTGCAATGCTATTTTTCTCACCGTTCTGCATTACACCAGGTTATTGGTTAATATCCTGAAGTCTTAAATAGTTCCAAGTTCCAACATTAATGTTTAAATGACATTTCAGAAAAGCTTTTTTGAGAAGAAGTAATAAATAAAATCACATGTACATGCAGTTAAAAAGTGTATTGATACATGGATTTAATAAAAACAACTTTGGTCAAAAACATTAAGTATAGGAGAAATGGTTTTAAATTGTCAATATTTCTTGACAACCATGTAAATAGCATAAAAAACAAGAGGTCNCCCCCACTTATTTATTTAATCAACTAAACACAAACCAAACTTTAATTAAAATTATATCAAAGGCTGACCATTCATTATGCTAGAATTATTATTTAGGGAAATATTGTCAGTTTTATAGCATAACAAATTGAATCCATACAAATGTAGTTTTGCTATTCAAGTGTCCAATATTGCTGGAAGTTACATTCAATATTCATGATTGCTTTAAGCAGCTGGTTAGGGAATCTAGGCCATCTAAGTTGGGGGAAGGTTATAGCCTAAGAGAAAACAGGTATCGTTTTATTCAGAGACTCATTTTAATCGATATTCATTGAACAATTAACAATTCTGTTTATCATGTTTAGCTTCTTGAAGTTGTGAACCTATGTATTGTTTCGCTATAGTTTCTATATATACATTCTTGATTTAGATCCCCCCTGC
>NW_018408919.1:2555708-2581684 GCF_002113885.1 Mizuhopecten yessoensis
CCCCCCTCGCCCAAGTTACCCTAACCAAGGATAATGCATTTACTGGTACAAGTCAAATGTATTAAATGAGAGTCATAGCTAGATTTTCAAAATACCAATTAAGCCTGCTAAATTATATTTGCAGGTCATTTCTGTATCAACTTTTCAAAGTCATCAAAATCACTAGAATGGCATTTCTCTTATTAAATTTGCCTTTCAATATATTTATACTGTGTCTTATCTAAGGAGATATTTACAGCTTTAAAAAGAAGTAATTCCTAAACATGTTTAATGTTGGGTTAGCAGTGCAAATGCAGGAGATTCCAAGGTCACTACAATTTCTACAGGTCATGTCAGAAGTCATTTGCAGGTTGACCTGCACTAATTCAGGAATATCATGGTAGGTATTTACTAAATATGTCTCTCAAAAACAGCATTTTTTTCCACTTAGGCTAGAAAATAACATCACAGAGTTCAAAAAAAAATCATATCTTGATTAGTCATTGAAAAACAAAGAAAAAACAGCAGTAAATATTTACGGTATGTATAAGTTTCCTACCTGTCTCATTAGGCTATGTACCTGTCATAGGTACAGGTATGACTTACCACTAATTGGTTTATATTGTCCAATAACCATACCTGTCTCCAGGTAGCAATACTACCATATCAGGTCAACATAAATAAGCTGAACCTGACTTTGTCATCATTGGGCCCTAGGGGGGCCGTTCTGTCAACCTGCCTGACAGCTAACATCTTCAGTGACTGACGGAATGCCGCACAATATTTGTTATCGTTAATAAGGAAATCTTCTTAGCGTTTTTTTTTTTTTATATTAACCTTAGTCGCCGTTTTTCTTCACATTTCAATAATATATATAAAAGATATATGAATTCAATACGTCACAATTAATGTTACTGACATATGGGAGACAAAAGATCAAGTATCGTGACTAGTTCATCATGCATGGGCTGTATAGTTAAGTTTCAGGTATAATAATTTTGAGTGACAAAATGCAAACACAAAAATATCAGAAGTTTGTGTAAATAAATAACAAAACACTGCAGCTGATCTATTGACTAGTTACATCGAATACAGTGCTTTTGATAACACTAATGATTAAAATTGATAAAAAAGGGAATAAAATTGATGAAATTTTAAGACAAACATCACAGCCAAATACCATAACAATATCTAATGTGTATTTTAAAGGAAAATATATGAGGTGAAAAAAATCATACATGTATCAGGCAGACAGAATACTGTTGACACGAAACAAACACCATTAAACACCATCACCAAACGGTTTAACTTCTTCTATAAACTTAACCCCAAATTGAAAGTTAAAATAGAAAATACATTTTTTTTTTAATTCTGAATGAAATTCACCCATTACCAAACAATGACTTGGCATATTAAATTGTAATTATTCATTTGAATAGACATTAAGATTTTTCCTTATAAATGTTTAAAAAAAATCCAATTCCCATGAAAGGAAAACACCTGTGTTTAAATGATATGTATTAGTTCTTTGTACAGGTAAAACAAAATAAATTGTGCTTCGTCACACGCCAAGAAAAAGTTTCAAGTACCTGATAGTTTTTCTGAAAATGTGAGAGAAAAAAAATGTTTGATCTGAAAGAGATTGGTTCCTGTTTGAGAAATGGTTTTCCACATAGCCTTTGATACGAAAGGAAATGCTTACGACACGAAACATGCATCCAAATGCATTTTTACCTGCCCTCTCACAGGCTGGCTCTCACCTGTGTTGACAGGTAAATACTGTTTGTCAGTCAAGGGAAGTACCTACGGAGAGGTTGGGATTTTAAAAGACGTAAAATGAAATGGCGAAACTGGATTTATAAATCTTTATAGGAATTGTAAATTACACATGTACAAAGCAAGTTAAAAACCAGGTACAACTCTTTTGAAAGGCCGTCACACGACTTTGTAGAGGATCCACATCGTATGAGGCAGCGGTTTTACAAATTGAATTCATTTTGATCGTGTTTACTAAAGGCAAGCAAACTGTTTGGTCTACCGCTACCAAATCATAAAAAAAATCTCAAGAAATTTCTCGGTTGTTGTATGTACACTGCACATAGATGCTTATCTGGTCTGAATACTAATAAATCCAAAATGAAAAACACAGCTATAAGGCAAGTTCAAGGTCCATGGCTACAAATCGTATCAAGTAACCTGCATAAATTGCAATGTGAAATTTACCTGTTTTATTTTTTGTTAAGGTATAAATTTTAAGTAAGAATTTCAAATTTCACTCACTTTTAGTGAATTGTCAGATTTATTCTTGTGAAAAACACATTGAAAATAATCTTTTCCTGAACATTTATTTCAAAAATATTGTAAATCTTGATAGTTAAATTAAAAGGCAAATTGTGAGAATATATAGGTACATGTATAGAGGTTAAAAGGTCATCTTACATAGGGTTGTGGAGATCCGGGTTCATTAAATACATGTTACAGTTATAAATTGCTATAATTGTGAAAGTGTAAATATGGGACCGAACACACTCCTTGCAGAGGACTATTATGTATCAACACGATTTATACATGAATCACAAATTGTATTTGACTTTCAAAGCGAGGGAAAGTTTTTACAGTATTGCTGTGTAATGCTATTTGGAATGAGAGGTCTATCTTATCGAGGGTGTGAGAGATGAAATTCATTCTTACCTCTTCCACGCCAAGAGCTGTGTTCGGAAACTTTGAGCTTGTGTCGGATGCTGATATGATGAGGTTGGGATCAGAGTCCACAGAGAAACTCACTTTTTTCTCTGCTCGGTCTCGGCTGTCGTTGTCAACGTTACGAGAAATAGCATCATACATGTCCCTCCGCTTGTCGTCCGAATCAGAACTACCTGCACTTTTATTCATCGCTTTCCTTTGTCTGTCTATCCGTTTAATTATACAGATTACCAGGATTATCGCCATTGACAACACAATGGTCACACAGGTTATTACTATAGCGATGACAAGGTTGTCTGTGTCAGAAGGCGTGTCACCACCACTACCCCCCTGGGTTGTGACAATGATGGTAAGGTTTTGCATGGAGGATCTCCTTGGTATCCCATTGTCCTCCACAAGGACGGTGAAAGTGTAAGTTTGAATGTCAGAGATCCCTAGGGGCTGTGCTAAGTAGATCTCCCCAGTGTTTTCGTCAATGTAAAATGGGTTTGTCGAATCATCCCCTAAAATTGTATAGGAGAGCTTAGAATTACCACCAAGGTCAGGGTCATATGCAATCACCTTGGCGATCACATGGTCAGTTCCTGTATTGTAAACGATCTTGACAGTTTTATTGTCAAACGTCGGGAAGACAATGACTGGTCCGTTATCGTTGATGTCACCAACAAATACTGTCACATGGGAGGTGCTGTTCTGTGAAGGGGAGCCAAGGTCGTACGCAATTACTCGAAAGTTATATCCATGCGGCTGTAATTCCCGATTGAGAACTTGTGTTGTATATATAGATCCATTACCATACACAATAAATGGAAAACTTCCCGACATTTCTGGTAGCATCATGAATTCTACGGATCCATTTTGACCTTCATCGGGGTCTGAAGCAGAAAGGGTTCCAACATGTACTCTTGGACTTAAATTCTCTCTCACTGAAAATGTGTAAACAGTTTCTGAAAAATTTGGTCGATTATCATTTTCATCCAGCACTCTGACCCTAACAGATGCAGTTCCAGTTTTTGGGGGTATTCCCTTATCTGTTGCTATGACAACAAATTCTAACTGGGTTACATTTTCACGGTCAAGGTGAACATTCACGAACACTTCACCTGAGTCGGGGTCGATAGAAAATTTGTCGTTGTTTGTCGGAACAAGCGAGTATATAACCTCGGCATTGATTCCCGCGTCAAAGTCATTGGTTGAGACTTTGAGTAAAATGGCACCATACTGGTTGTTCTCCGCGATGTCCGGCCGATACACCTGCTGTGTAAACTTAGGCGCATGGTCATTTTCATCCAAAACTTTCACTTCAAACTCAGCTGTTGAGTTCAGAGATGGACTTCCAGAGTCCTCACATATGACCTTGACCCTGTGTTTTTCCATGAGCTCCCTGTTGAGAGGTTTATGGACAACGACCTTGTACTCATTAGTTCCGATAGCGTCCAAAGTGAAATAGTAGCTCTGAACCCGACAAGTTACAATTCCGTTAATTCCCTTATCATCGTCAGTTACACCAATATGAGCGACGGCTGCACCAATGTTGGCATCTTCCGAAATCTTGGCCACATCTGCGTTTGAAAGCAAGTTGATATTAATCTCTGGAGGATCGTTGCTCGAGTCGAGGATACTAACATAAACTGTGGCCTGTGTGAAGATTGGCTTTGTGGCATTGTCAGTGGCCTCGATAAATATCTGGTAGACTTCGCCACGTTCGTACACAAGTGGTTGAACCAGACTGAGTTCTCCCGTGATATTATCGATAGCAAAGAAAGTGTGGATGACCGAAAGCTGGTGGGGACTGAGGCGATAGAGCACCTGACCATTCGCCCCGGAATCAGCATCCGTGGCGGTGACCTTCAGGATCACCTGACCAACCCGAGTGTCCTCCCCTATAGTGACATTGTACACCGATTGGCTGAATTCTGGAGCATTGTCGTTGACATCTGTGACCTTGATATCCACAGTCATGGTACCAGTTCTTTGCTGAACAGCGCCATCTATTGCCAAAACATGTAATCGGTAGAAATTCCTAGTCTCGCTATCCAACTTACTGTCGATAATAATTTTCACGGAAGAACTCCCATCAACATACTTATCAAATTTCACAGAAAATGGCACATTTCGTTCCGAAATATTATAACTTTGAACAGAGTTAACAGAACTGTCCCTGTCGACAGCGCCATCTATTGGTATAGAGGACCCCACGACAAATGCTTCCGATACTTCCAGATTAGTCCTATTCACAGTAAAAGTAGGAGTGTTGTCGTTGATGTCCAGTAAAAAAATATTTACTTTTATCTTCTTGAAAAAAGTACTCTTACTTCCCTTAGCAATTACATCGATGGCTAACTCACAGACAGTGGAGAATTCACAATGGTCAAGCGACTCCCGGTCAAGTTTTTGACTTGTGAACAGAGAACTTGACCACTCATTTATATTGAAATAGGATGCCGGAACTGTTGTCTGAGAAAGAATGCTATATTTCAAGGTTTCATAATCGTCCAATTCAGCAGTTAAGAAGTATGAAGATAAATTAAAATCCTCCCGAATATTTCCAATGTAATAGTTAGGGTATTCCTCCTCTGGAATGGGATAATTTAAATCCTTTGCGAAAATTGTTAAAATCGTCAGAAACACACAAAATAGCACCAAAGGGAATTTAAATGACAACATTTTGTCGAAGTCATCTGGTCGACTTGTTCAAAAGTGCTCCCTTGTCCATGTAAACCTCTGCCTGTATATCAGTCCATGTGTTCCCTGCCCGTTGTCGCTTGTAGGTGGGGGTACTCCTGAAAAGACATGTTAACATCAATATTGGTTTCTCTCTTTACCTACGATGCTTATCTACCTGCCTGACTAACACCTGTAAAATGGGCCTGACTCGGCCAACATTCACAATAAATGTCTTGTATGAAAACTTGTAATCCTTCCGATCAAATGCTGTGATCCTTTTATAATGAAACTTTTTAGTGGCTAGTATCTGTTAAGAGTAAAAGCAAATGTTGATGCTAGTTTTGTGTATACTGACCGTTATGTTATACCTGTGTTTTTACCTGTGTGTGTCCAGTATTGCCCGTGTATATTCCGATACAGGTACATATATTCCTGTTGTAAAAATCCAGAAGGCTTTCCCTAGCTCACCTGTCTCCTCTGTTAGTATTTACACCTAAGATTCTCTACCTGCACAGGTGACCCACCCTCCCACTCGACTTCAGCCAATCAGAACGACCCATTGTGGAAATAACAGGTAATTGACATTATGGCTGCTTACGGCTCAGGTAAATGTAGTTTTCATGTCAGTATACTGTGACCTATTAGAAAGTCCCACTCATAGCCACATACATGTCCCGCGACCGCCTCAATGGGTTCTAATGATTTTACCACTTAAATAGGTATGTGAGCAGAGCCTTCCATTCACTATCATTAAAAGGCTTGAAAACTTATGCTTATCAGAGAGGACAGTTGAATATCGCCCCAAAACTTGTCATGTTTTCTTAACGTATTTGCTCCACTCCGGTAAAAGACCAACCTACAGTACTACTTCAGTTTGAAAGGAATTTGTCAGATTACGAGCTAAAGCTTCAAATTAAATTTTATAGTCTTAAATGAGTGCACAAACATCAAAGATGTTTTCATAATGTATAAGAAAGTTCTTATTTGAAGAACAAATATTTCAATTTTTTTGAAAAGGTGTATGTTATCATTTAATTATAAATGAATGGATGAGAATTGAAACTATTTTAAAAATGATGTTAATTTAGCTTAACGAAGGCCGTTTAATTGTCCACAAGGGCCCTCGTGTTTATTTATTTACTAATTCATTCAACAGTTTGTGACAGTGACAATAGGTCTTCAGTCAACATAATTGTTCATCACTACAGAAACGTACAGCATACAAACTATAGGACATGAACTCTCCTTTAAAACTCTAATCCACGGAAATACTTTACAACATTATAACCACCATAAATACCAGATAAACTTTCTGTATTAGAATAATAATTTGTGTTAAAAATTCTTGAAGTAATTGAAACTATTTCTCTTTCTAAAACTTAAATGACACGATGTATTTCAAAAAATGTTACACACAAACTAAAAGTTATCTAAATAGATCTCCTTGAAAACTCTAATCCAAAATATATTTTATAACATAGCCGCCTATATGTATTAGAATAAATACTTTGTGTTAGAAATTCTCAGAAGAATTGAAAGTATATATCTCTTAATAAAACATATTAAAACAGTTTTTGGGGACTTTCATGCAATCAAATATTTCTGGGGGCATTTTTGTTTTCAAAAATGAATGCAAAATGATTACTGAATGGTCTTTAAACTTCAATCACAATCTTGAGTTATCAAGTCAAAAATCCTCACTTTTCCCCACAAATTTGACAGTATGCTGTACAAATAAAACTACCTTAAGCCTTCGATAATTTTACAATCAATTTGATATACATTTAATATATATATATGCATACCTATGCATTTCCTTTGTAATGTACCGTAGTGATCCTGCAATAAACCCAGGGGCTGAATACATACAACCTGTGAGTGAAGAGCAGGGGTTTATTATAAGACAATGGAATATAATTTGTTGTCGTTTCTAATGAACTAGTGGGTTTATCACCAGCCATGGGCCTNGGGGGGGGGGTTAATATGGAACGCAACAGATAATTTTGATACTGATGTTGTTTGACTAGTTTAAGTGTTCCCACTATCTGACATAGTGTTAGAGTGTTAATAAGTTAAAGGTATCCTGAAATTGTTGGTTCATATACTGACAATTAGAAGGTACATCTATTTCAAAACAGTGTGAAAATATTTATTTGCATTAGGGTTTTTTTAAGACAATTGTGTCGGATTTCAATATTTTGCAGACTTAATGCTCTTAAATTATAACATCTGCATTTTACAGCATAATGGCATCAATGATAGTTATAGATAACAGCTATGTTAAGTGAAGTCCTTTGAAATTGTCAGAAATATGGACTGTATGTATGTGTATGTGTATGAATATGTGCCTGGACACTATTTGTTTGATATTGATCCTGTGCGTATTTTTTGTGTTATACGGTAATTATATTTACTGGTAGTCTAGCTCCTTCATCTTTTTTATTTTCCTAATGACCTAAATTGCATTCATGGACACAAGAAACCATATATCTGTGTTGTCATGTGATGTATATTGGAGCCGACCTGTTACTGTCATTTCGTTCATTGGTAACATGTGCTGTTAGCCTTACTATTAATAACAGTTGTAATTGACCTGGCATTGACCAGCTCCGTACAAATAGACTGGGGCTGTTTGTAGTCGTATCAGATGCTTCAGCTCATTATTCAAGTCTTATTTTCCTCTCTATGTGAGGAGAATCAACAAGCCTTTGATTTCGGAGTCAAATGCCATATTGTATTTGCACCTCAAATCATACACCGAGTTTTGAGTTTTCGAGAGAATGGCTTCTCCATAGAAGATCAAAACCCTGAACCTAAAAGCCTACAAGGCTCTGCATGGACATTAATTGTAACAATTCATAAAAGCAGTTGATTTGTTTTCTAAACAAAATTTTAAGTCATTCATCGCGGTATATTCATATAATTCGGGTAAAAATATTAATTTCTTTTAGAAAAATATCCAAGTAGATTTTGATAATATTCGTTTTTGTTCTATTTTAGAATGGTGATGGTTCTAAGGAGGAAAATTTAACTTTTCATGGTTTTGTTGCCCCGAAAGCTGAATTTGATGTGAAAAAATACAGCATTCATGTTCAATAATAATAATATTTTCACAATGTCTAGGTGTTCCTTTCTCCATGTTAAGTGTCTTTTCATTACTTTTTTATGGTAAATATCATTTAGGTCTCCATTTTGATATTAAATAAAATGCAAATTTTATGTTATCGTAAGTGTATTTACACCAGTAATAAAACATCTGATAGATAAATATGTCAAGTTTTTTTAGATGGTTTAGATGAAAAGGAAATAAATTATAAAAAATACTTGTACAATATTGTAATACAAAATATTGTTGGAGCCGAATTTGTACTTTTAAGTTAAAAATGGGGTGTCAGTTCTTCTTTATTAGAAACAGAAACTTACAAGGCCACCAAAGCATTGACACTTATTATCGTTATAATAGCCCTGATTTCTCTAGAAAAATAAATAACAATTGAGGTTTTGGAATTTTTTCATTATAATGAAAACTTCATTTGTTATTTTGCTTTTAAATTAGGCTTGGAACTTCATTGATTAATGAAAAAATCAAAAGAAATATCTAGTAATGAAATGAATATTTTAAAAAGTCGAATAACCTGTATTGGAGAAAAAGTATTTCGGGAAGTCTGAGCTCCAATTAATTGACATTACAGCCAGTTTTGGGAATAACTACCAGAATCTGGTCTAGTATTTCCAACCTTCGGAGCACCATGTGACTTGGAGCATGCCAAGCAACAGTAATATAATTCGTTTTGTAGGCTTGCTGGAATCAAACTTGTGACCTTCTGTCTGTCAGATGTAGACTACTAGTTACCAGTACCGCTGTTTAACCTACAAACCCCTTGATCTAGGTTTTTTTCTGGACTATCTGACCTCGAGTACATTACAAAGTATCTTTCCCGCTATACCATACCATCAAACTTTAAGTGTTATTAGGGCCATTCAAATCACTTTGTACACCTTTTATAGGACTTAATTACAGCAGGTAAATACATTTACCTGGATAGAATTACAGGTAAAAATTGGTATTGATCCAGCAGCTGCACCAGTGACCAGGTGGGANCCCCCAACTATATACCCCCACCCATTCCACTACACCATTAGTACCTAAATATTTAATAGGCCAGTCATTAGCACCCCAGACATACAAAGTAAACATCAAAGATAACAAAAACACAGGTAAAACAGTTGGTGTCCAGACAATAGCTAGCTGTAATTACTTTCTGAATAAACCCATCCAAAACATGCTACCTTACAAAATTGTTCAAACTTGCAAATACATTGTGTAGTATTTAGCTAGCTGTATAAATAGCTCTAGCCATTTAAAACCTAATTGTTGGTCCATAAACAATTTAACAAATGATGTTTTTGTTGGTTTTTAAAATAATGAAATATTGAAGATTTTAATTTTTTTTTTTTTTTTTTTGGAAAAAAGATGAAAAAGTTATTATGAAAAGTATGAAATAGATGTATATTAAGTTCATAAACAGAGCTAATAGTGAGGTATGCATGCATTGTAATAGTTGATACAATACAGCAATAATTATTCATTTTAGGATAAACATCAATCACCTTTAATGTCTAAACTAATTAGTTAAATATATTTCAAGTCTACCCCCTTCTTTTATAAGCATCCCTGTCAGTGTCTCCTACCTTTTTCTCATTTTGTTACCATGTTTATATGAATATTTTTATAGATCACTTTCAAATTGATTCAAAATTTTGAAAAATCTTAAAATCTCAAATTAAGGCCCTTTTCAACACATTAACAGGACTTTTACAATTAGAATAAACTTTGTTGATGTTATCTGCGCTCTGTATCTGGAGAAACAACATTTCATTTATTCTGTTTCTCTTTTACTGAGAAATCATATTTTTTATAAATAAAAAAAGTTCTATTTTCCCCTTGGCTTTTAGGAGAAACTAATTTTTATAAAACCCATGATTGTTTTTTCCCAATTTTTTTTAACAAGTAGATCAAAAAGGATTTTTCACCAATGTCCCACTTTCTTAAGTGCCTAACAGCTAGTGAAACCCCAGCAGGGTGCTATTTATAATGGTCAAGCCGAGAATCTTCAAATTGACCAGGTACATGTATGTGGATTATGTAACCTGTGGTCAAGGTTTCTCCTTCAGACTGACCAAAATGACCAGTGTCCAGTGACTTGTGTATGTACCTACAAAGGTGACCAAACTGACCAGACTGTGGCCAGTCAAGTATGGCATAGTTTATTACAATGCCCTCCTGGGGTTATGATAATGACATCATAGATCATTGTAAGTGTATATTACCTGTTCTGCCCCAGGGTAGATGTTGATCCAGCATTATTTGAAATTGTCTATGCAATTTATATACCTATCACTGACCTTACAGTTAAAACCAGAGATGTTCTGTCCCAAATTCAAACCAGGGCCCTACAAAACTAAACCTGGTCACAGAACAATTTACCGAATCGCCGTGTCATTGAAATTTGATCATTCAAATGTTATTTCTCAAAATATGAGTGCTATCTTGGTTACAGCATGATTACAGTTCATAACTATTTACAACCAGAAAGTTTACTAAAGTTTGAAGAGTTTGGCTTTCTTCCCGAAGGATTTCGTTCCCACATTCGTCACTTGAGAAAGAACCGTCATTCTATTTTCATAAGGTGAATAACCGGAAGCTCGGAGAAAACAGAAATATGATTCTAACGGCTCTCGAGAAAGATTTACAATCTTTTAAACAAATGTACAAGTCTTTGTACAAAGCAGTGACACTAAGACATTTTAAAATACACCTTTCCGATTTCCCGAGCTTATATAGACATACTTAGTATCATCATCATTTTTTTTTGTCAAATCTATTCAAATTCAGTACTATAAATCCTCTAACAAGGAGACCGGTACTTTGGAGAAACTTTCTCAGAGTATTTTATAAAATGATGTGATTTTTAATCATCATCCTGTTTCAATATTTCGTAAAATCTTGCCCGGTTTTCAGCTCGGATTCACAAACTCCATAAAACAACCTTCCGGCTTAAATTTGACCTTGCAAATTGCATTAGAGTTGATCTTTTATCGCCAAACTTGGTCGTCATGTCTAAACGAAAATGAATTTAACTGTCAAATAAAAGTGAGAAATCCTTAATGTACAAATCTAATCCTCTTTTTAAAGTGGTGTTTACTTTTGAGAGTGAGAAAAAAATACCTGTACGGTTTGATTTCGTCCGTTCATGTTGGGAGAAGGACAACGTGGTCTCCACGGGGGTACAAATACCCAGTACGAATGTGGGATAGCTTCTCGACTCCCAAGTGATGATAGGGACGTTTGCACGACACAGATTAAAAGAAAAACTTTCCTTCTTCAGTTGACGTGTTTGTCAAAATCTACAAACAAATGGGCCATTTGTTGTCTGATTATCGCCGGGCCTGACCCCACGGTCTGTGAAGAGATCTGATCCGATATCCTAACCTTCACCACGTACCTGAGAAACACGAACCGCTGTCACTTAACCTGCGGTATTCTTATTTCCAATTTAAGTGATTAATTTTCCATTTCTAGGCCATTTTTCTACTGCTTTGGCATGTGGGTGGGTGTCGGAAAGATAACGGAAATGACTGACGGTCGACCGCCAGTCGTATACCCTTTAATATAATGACAGGAGTCTGGCTCATACGTATTTTACGTTTTTTTGCATTTAATAGATTAAATTATATATAATTCAATGTCATCAATTATCTCATGACAACATTTAACAGAGCAAGAAATATAAACCTGATTCGTGTAGATTTCTATATACGAAATCGTAAACATCTGTTGACAAGAATCAGATGTCAGGAAACGAAACTCGCCTCTCCTAGGTGACAGGCTGAATGGAATCTCTCGCCCTAATCAGTCGCACCGAGCCACTTGCCTTTATTTTAGGGAAATGTAGGTCAACACCCTTTGTCGGGGGCTAATGAATTGTTGTACCTAACAAAGACACACCACACCTTCCTACCTCCCATGGTGTTCTGTAAATAGTAAACATCTGTATATTTAGCTACAGATAGCACAAGCAACAAGCGACCCATTTATATATACAATTTATTAAACCGTGAAAAAAATGATAATATTCATCTTTACAATATGATGGATAAATTAGGTTCATACACACGAACCACGGACTTTTAATTCCCTACACGAACTTAGGAAATCAAAACCTGTTATTGTAAAGACAGCATATATCGTCAGATAATTTGCCCAATCCTTTCGAGATATATACCCGTTTATTGAGAGAAAAAACAACTTTTAATTAGTTACATTCTCCGGTACGCCGTGACCCTAACCCCTGACGTCATATTATAACATTCGCTTGATAAACTGAATGAGGTGAACCCGTCATGGTGATCATTGATAAAAAAAAAATCTTCCTGTTCCGAACAAGTAATTTAAACTTAATGGACGAAATTAATAGACATTAATGCTAGACTCTTATATACATGTAATTTATGTCCGGATATTTGGATTCCGATTACTGATGTCCAGATTGTAAGATTCCTTATCCGAACATCATTGTCCGGATTATTTGTGGCTGTATAGAAGGATTCCAGATAAAAAAAATCCATAGTTACAATTTATTAAGCGCATATTTTCTCATTACGGAAAATGGAGCCCCCCATGGAAGTCTGTGAACCTTTTAAATGAGATTGTTCCCTTTCTAGTCAAGAGGGACAAGATTACAAAAAAGATTATCAGTGTGTTGCACTCTGAATCCAACAAATCAATTAAAAAATGAAAAAAAGTAGCTCTTCATTAATTTCCGTTCTGTGATGCTAATAGATTTCGTAAAAACAACAGATTTTCATCAAAACATGAAAAAAAATCATCACACTTCAAGCGGTCGTCTTGACGTTGACGTGTTACGCGCGGTCGACAAGAGTGCAACTAGATCGCTACCTAAAAGACGTGTAGCGTACCGAAACAACCCTGACGTCTCCCAATAGGAGAGCGAAAAAAGAAATGCTAAGAGGCGCTGTGTACCGAGGCAGCATTTCCTTTGACCAACGACAAGAAAAAAATACTCAGAGACTTGACGTACTGAAAACCCCTTTCAGGCAAGTGAACGGAAAGAAAAAAAAAGAAAAAGCACGGCTTAATGACGCAACCCTGACTTCCCCTGTCAGGAAGATTCATTGAACAAATACTGGTGATTGGCCATTAAAAAAAATAACAAGTCTAATCTGGTTCCACCTGCCTGTTTCTTTAATCTTAATATATCTATTTTTTAAAGACTTCATTTAAAATAAACAACAGTGCAAATGCAGCTGAGTGATAAAGACGAATTACGGCGAAAAATATTTTCGTAAAATAATGAACTCGGGCAAAAAGTAAGGTGGTAGATTATTGGACAAAATAGGGAGATGAATTCGGGTTATGGTAGACAAGGGGTGTCGCTTCATGTAAAGCTAGTCCAAGGATTCGTCACATACAGGTATTTCCTTAAGAACTCGCCGTATCAAACTTATCGATTGTCGAAGACACAGTGAAACATTCGACATCTTTATTTGTACAATGTACCATACTAAACCGACCGCAGACTGAACTGTACTGTTCGCGCTGGGGCAGTAAATGCCAAGACGGTAAGAGTCTTCCCTAATCGTCGTTAGGAGGGTCATTAGGAAGAACGATCCCCCATCAGTTACGTAAAGTACACTAATCGTCGATGGTACGGTGTCATAATACGGTCAATCAATAGACTGATTATCTACTTTCCACTTTACGACATGTCCAGTAGCTGATGACCACTGCCAAGCCATCCGGTGGCTAACCAAAGACCGCCAGACGTACCTAACGGCTTGGCAAACAAACCGCTAAGATATTTATCTTCGAGTTGTTTGTTTTCGAAAACAAGGGGATAATTTATTCTGTCTGTTTGTGTTAATGGGTTTGCTCCTCCTTACAGAAGTCAAGAAGTATTTTGGACAAACATTTGTTTTTATAATTCTCCCTGTTGAGAGTTAATTCCACGGACGAGACTAACCTTTTGACCTTGACGAGTGTTCCTCGATAATTAGATTTATAGCTAGTGTTGTATTTGGAGGAAGAGGGAGGTGTCTAGCAAGACTTTTTTTTTTTTTTTTTTTATCTCGAAACCTCGTTGATGAGTTCATTGCATCTTTAGTGGACTGCAGTTTAATGACTTCGTGACTTCGTTGACGAGTATGAAAAATATTGTTTATTGAAGAGTAACTTCAAAGGACGTGTGACCCTGCAACGTCGTTGCTGACTAAATAACTAAATATGTGCTTGAACAGAATTGTCTAGATTCCGTTCTTTTTATGACCTAATTACGTTGGTGGGCGATCAAGACTACCGCGTGCCCTTGCATGACCTTGTTGTATTGATGGTATATATAATACCTATCATATCGAGATAAATATTATGTATGGAAGGGAATAAACTGGCCTTTTTAAAGTTCCGTTTTATTCAGCGGAAGCGAATATAACGGGACTAGTTTGTGTGTGGTTTAGGGACTAGACTAAACTTTGACCCCAAAGACTTTATGTAAGATATTAGCGGGAGTTTTCACATATCTGTAGCATAACGATGTTAAAAGGCTTTGATGCAGGGGATTTGATGAAAAATCTAGTACAATGTTATCCTGAAGGGGAGATTTACTGGTGTGCCTTTACTTGTGTTCCGGCAACGGGTGTCCGGGGTCCCTATCACGAACTTTCCGGGTGGATTTACGAGGGGATCACAGTCACGTGCGGTCGGGGATATGTTGACAACGTCGTCCCGGGGGTTACTAACTTAGAAATCCTCCTTTAAAGTTAATCAGCTGACACCGTGTATATATGCCACGTATCATTTATAACACTATCAACAGGACAAACTTGTTTGGTGTCGAAGGGTAGAAAATTAAAGATAGGCCTCAGAAATAGACATCTAGTTTTCGATTAGAAGCATTTCCACTCAGATAGCGACATTGGGTATTAGCTGTGCAAACACAAAGGCTTTCACTTTTAATCTTCGCCAATTTCGCTTTCATTGGGTTTCATTAAAGATTTGAGATAAGAGTGAAACCTTCTCCACTGAAACCATTGCCGAAAGCCATAGTCTGACGCAGGTGCCCTGAAAAATACGTAATGATCTGTTCTTTCCTTAGACGTGCCAATTTGGACAACTTATAGAGCCTTCAGAAAATCAACTTTATTGGTTTTTTTACGAGACTTCAAGACAAACATTGGGTTAAATTGACTCCGACCTGAAACTATGATGTATTGGACGACTTATTGGGAAGTGTGGCTTCCGGGTGCAGTTAATGAAGTGAGAAAGGCGCTTGTAAAACACCAGAACACTATAGATTTAAAGCGTTTAAAGGAATCAGATGACACACAATGTCAAGGAAGATATATTTTCTTTTGATGTTACCTTATTAGTCTGAACTACAAAAATAAAAATATCGTGAGTGTAGTGTCATTAGTTTTCATTGGAATACAACAGCAGTAAAAACGAAATGTAAACAGTTGTCTGCGACAATTTCACACCAACGTCCTTGAAGACAGACATGCCATATACATCCTACGCATTATATCATTTTGTTTATTTTGTCAACGCAGTTTTTGCATACAAGTAAAACTGTTGTTTATACCGCCCTTCCGCCTGGTCGTCAAATCCGTAACGCATAAATCAGACACGAGAGTACTAGAACAACTTGCAATACTTTCGTATGCTTTGTATAACACTCTATAATGCCCCTTGTTTATCTGTTACCTCGCTTACCGCAAACACTATTTTCAAATCCCTTTCCAATTTTTTTCTTTATAATTCCTGTATACCTCAACCTCCATGAATCACTTGACAACCCTCCTTTAACGACATCTAATAAACTAGACTTGAAAGCACCAGAATAATTTGTAATACTTGCGTTTGCCTGACATAACACTCTATAATGCCCCTCGCTTATCTATCATCTCCTTTACCACCAACATCATTTAAAAAAAACCACCTTTCCCATTGTTTTCTTTACAACTCTTTCATACGTCTTCTTTAATGTTACACTTGACGAACCCGTCTTGACGTCATTTTTATTTCTCGGCACTTGGTGTCAGTATAACGAGGTTTCCCGTTATAACCTACCCGGACTAAACTATATCGGAAGATCTGTGTAAAAATGTTAAAAAGCAAGGCAATTTAAAAGCTTGATCAAGGTCACATGGAGACAGCTTACAGACAATGATAAAAGGAATGTCATATATCCGTTTACAATATGCCTAGTGTATCTTGCCGTGTTAAAACGGTTAGCACCTCAAATTGTCATGCGCCTTCAAATCCCCATGGAGGAAGTAGGTCTTAAGATGTTATTACAGACCGTGCCGTGATAAGGAAGACATTCAATACTTTTAAGCGAACTCGCGCAAAGATCGCATTTCTTCGAACGAGCCCGTCGCGAGACACAGCCTCGCTATTTACAAATTCACGCCGTTCTAATAAGGGTATCAGGGTGGAAAAAAACGATCGATAATGTCTCGCAGTGCAAGCCGTCTGAACTGTCTAAGACATACACTTTTATGACTATTAAACGAACCCGTCACAAAGTCAAGCGCGTAAGGGACGGCCCATGCAAATCTCCATCGTGTTAATGTTTGTAAGACGTATACAAAACCTGACAATCAATAACCGACCACGGGTCCATAGGCTATCGTCGGACAGGGAATTTAATGTTGAATACGACTTATTGATAAAGTGTGGAGCTGATATTATTCATTCTTTAGAGCATAGTCTATAGCGAAGTGTTAAGTAGTTGTTGACAGCCCGATAACCCCTTCCGATTCATTAGGCCGGGTTCGATACCGATTCTAAAGCGATTCGAAACATGCTCAAGACGGCGTAAACCCGTATACAGTTTGATAACGTACATAGCGGACCCCTTTTGTTCGCGTCAGAGTAATAAACTGATAAATGACATCCCGAGTGTGGAGTAAACGTAATCCCAATTTTTCTACAAATGACTTTTTGTGTGTGTGTGTTATGAGGTTGCTGTGATACTGTAATTGACAAAACATCGACCTAACAAAAACATCTGCTTATTTTTTCGATCAGAGAATGATAATTTATGTATTTTGATTTGATAGACATTTGTCTGCCAAAATTTTAGTCATTTCCGTTTTACTATTGGATAATTTCCGGTATCAAGAACTTGCGCGTCAGTCCCGGTACTATGTAGATGCCTCAAACATGACCATAACACGACTTTTAAGATGAGGCTATTGGCTCGCTCATATGTAGGTTTAGACGGTGTTGGAAGGGGCGGGGTGACCGGAAATGGCCACATAAGTATAGCGAAATGATACCAGGCCCTATTACGGAACTTGACCAGTGTGTTTGTGGTCCGATCACACACCATAGCGCGTGACAATTACCCGGAGAGGATGTTGCAGTGTCCGTTCCGGCATTGTGTTGTATTGGTTTATCGGTCGGCGCCAGGACGTAATGTCTACAGCTCATCTCCTCAACTCACATTACCAAAACTATCGCTAGACAGTACTCCCTTCTAATCTCAAGCTGGCTTCTTTTGATATTTTACTCCTCAAAAACACTTAGAGTGTATTTTCACTTAGTATTATCAGATAAAAGTGTTGGTGGTCTGTTTATTTTGTAATTCAGAGTGGTATGAAGAAACGTTTAGTGTCGTTTTCACCAAACAATCGATCCTTTTACATAATATCACTTACCGTTAATTGTGCAATTCACAAAACATGCAATAGCACTCAAAGTTTGTTTTTTCTAGATGATACGTAACGGAAGAAGAACGGTTAAACGAAGTTAAACTGCTGGATGAAATATTACGACTTTATTTATCCTGTAATTTAGCGGATCCCATTAAAAGTAGGGAGTTGAGTTATCCTAACTTCACGTAACACCGACGATACTCGGAACAATTAAGTACTCACGGTGAACGGCGTCATTTATACAAAGTGTTTAATTGACAGTTATTTAGGTATTTACCTGAAAATCGTCTATTTACTTTCGTACTTAATTGACAGATTATCCGGTATCGTCTGACGGTAGGAGATTAAACTTGGTAACGATCAGAAAAGCGGGACTTTTTAGACCAAAAAAAAGGTTTGTGTTTTTAACTGATTATTCCGTAACAATGTACACGTTCAGGATGTTATTCCTTCGCTGTGGAGTCATGCTCGCACGCAAACACCGAAATAATGACGCCATTCACACACTAATTGCCGGTTAATCAAACAAGGGAACGGAAGGAATACTCCAAAAAAAGGAAAATTGCAGCGTGTGCGAAAGTTCTATATTTGGGGAATCAGTGTAGGTTTTCTTGAAGTGACCGTAAATTGCAAGTCTCCTTACCGAAGCACAGCTCAATGTTCTGAAACAAATGCGATTCCGACTGTAACATTTTTTGGCCATAGTGGTGTGTGTCGAAAAACGCATTCAAAGTGCTGCATGTGTATGTATACTATGCATGCAATTCACGGGTCTTCGACATGTTAGCATGGTAAACGCGTCTAATAATTCTTTACTTATTGTAGTCATTTCACTTACCAACTGATAAATGGTCCGTCTTTATGAAACTCAAAAGTTTGTTTCTTCCACTATATATTTGAAATCTTGATTCCACTTCTACGGCTTTTTGAGAACCTTTTAGAGCCGTTCAAACTGTACCTATTACATGTTACGTCCGAGTGTATACATTGCGCGTGACAGCAAGACATACGAGGCCCCGACACGCGCCAAACATACCAACAATAATACGTGTACGTTGCATGGTCGCGTGCGAATCGATTGCTCAAGTAAATTTATTGTGACAGTAGACAAAAAACATGAAATTCAATTCCTTTTCAATTTCCCTCTCTAGATATGCTTGTTTTGAAATTATTTTCACGGGAGTCGGGGCGCTCTGTGTACTTCAACGTCTGTTATGGGTCGACGGCTAGTGTCTCGTAGGACTGGTATACATCATATACTGCGTCAAAGACTAGATATTGGTCAACTTCATATTGTAATTTCTTAATATTTCTCAAACGCTATGACCCGATATCGTATACATCATATCTAATCTAGGTCTTGTTACGACAGTGACATTATTTTGTATTTCGTTAAATTAAAAATTATCGAATTCGATTTAATGACATCTTTCTGGTTTTTTTTATTTAATCACAGTTCTGCTTCATCAAGCTGACAATGCTAATAGTAAAAAGAGTCGATAAGTGTGGAAAGATGGTGCTAGAATTATAAGGTTACATTATGGTCTACAACCAAAGAGATCCGGGAAATCTAAATCTCCAGGGACTACATCCTAAAACAATTTTACTTATTTCCTTGCGGGATCACTCAAAACACTGGTATCAACTTGTTTTAAGTAAACGTGCCGACTTTCTCAAAAGTGTGTTTTACTCCCATTACATGTATTAGCGTTGAGGCACATTACTTATATCAACGCCGACACGCTGTTACTTGAATAACAGCATTTCTAAGATAAACGGCTTCTTCCTTTTTAAGACCATGTCACACCAGCAACACCAGTACCAAAAATTGGGTCGAACGCGCCCCAACCACGCAATCACTACAAATTGATCTAGTGATCGGTTCAGACCGAACGCGCACCAACCACGCAATCACCACAAAGTGATCTAGCGATCGGTTCCGACCGAACACGCACCAACCACGCAATCACCACAAAGTGATCTAGTGATCGGTTTAGACGGAACGCGCCCCAACCATGCTAGTCATGTAATTGGTAGATGTGAAATGTTATCCGGCCTCTCAGTAATTATGCATTTTATAGATATTTCATCCAAGCACACAATTCTTTCATTCCCCAAACAGCACATCTAAACGGCAACATCTAAAGGAAATCTGTAAAACTCTGGGCCCATGCTATATATGTAGCTAGTCTGGTTCTTTTCAAATTCCAAACACCAGAAGATAATCTGACATACAAATTTAAACAATTTTTCTGAACATTCAGGATATACACAACTTCACATCTTGTCGACGCTTGCTTTAAAACACTCATTTTTTACTCAGTAATAGTCGATTGGTATACGACATAGCAGCTTCTTTGAAGCGTGCAGCCAAATGTCTAAGGCCGAACGTACACCTTGTCTGGTCCATGCCCTCTGTATATCCCACGTGTAAATTATTCAGATTTGAACGACCATCAATAAAATGTAATTAATGTATACGATAGTGATGTGTGGGGTACAGAGAGACTCCATAATACATAACGACTAGAACCGCTGACCAGGATTTATGTGGGAAAACTCTAGAGAATACCGAACGCTAACCGAAGATTGCGGCATGGGCTATCAAGGTTATTCGTATAGGAAGTCAATTAAGATTTATATACATGGTTCAATACATGTTCCGGGTTAAATTTTGAATCTGTCCGGATATTTGTTTATCCTGTCTTGTCACGACTCTTTATAACACCGACAGTTCGTTATGGTTTCTTATTAGAAATCATTCTAGCTATGGTTTAATGACGATGAGTAAATCCATAACAATTCCCTCTATTGTGAAACGAAGAACAGACCGGATTAAACCATATATTGGCATGACCCTGGGAGGTATTAATTTAGAGTCATATTAATTAGAAGATTTTTTCCCTTCTTACTTTCGATTTAATTAAGATGACTGTCTGTCCTATTTATACATGAATTCAAGCTGACAGGTGGTTTTGAGTGGGTAGGTATTGTAGTGTAGTGTATTGTAAGGGCTGTCATACGTCTGATCTGGTGCTGGTGTGAAAGTGAGCGTGGCAGCACGGTAGCCACGAGTGTCCTTACAAAAGAAAGGTTGGACAAAATGACAGTTCCCCCACCATCCCAATCTGTCCCTTTCTGCCCCTCCTCTACAAATCCGTATGTGATGGAGAGGATTTTTGGGGGACGTCAAGACACAAAAAGCCAATGACATTCGGTTGATTAATGGTTTTACGTGTTAGTGGTACGGTCGTCAAGTGTTACCGGGCCCTAATCACGCATTAATGAGGCTAGGGGTCAGTGCACGTGTTTACATGTGATCGAGGTATAAAGGGCCTGTCATGGCCCCTTTCAGACCGATTGGAGATAGGCAAATACCGGAATTCATGGGCAATTAGGGAGATGACTAAATAATGAACTTATGTCTATGGTTTCTCGATTTTTGTTATAAAAATTTCCTGTTATGAATATTAAAATGAGGATTATAGGACCATAACCAGAGCAATCTTCTGACGTTTGTTGTTTTTATCTTCACCGGCCTGAATTCGATTTAATTACAACATGACGTTTCAATATCAAGAATACAAAAACGTTTGACACTTGTCAACGTAGTACTCTCGACCCTTCGCTACAGGTCAAACGCGTATTGTTAGAACGTGATGGGGTTTTAAACATGTTGATGCATCGCCAAAGATCCCACATTCAACAAACTGCTAAATGATCAACAGTTTTCTTCCGAATTTGTCATATTTTGTATCGTCTCATGAAAATGGGATCCAGGTTCACACTTTAACGGTTTGTATACTGCCAAAAGATTGTGTAGTTCTTTTTAACGCGAACGTAAATTAGCAACAATTTTGCAATCAGACGTAAAACCTGGAAAAGTTATGAGGGTTTCTCGTAAGATCTTCACTTCATATATTCGGTACAGGGAATTATCTCTTGGAATGGCCGGGTTCTTATCAAATTAGCGGTGAAAATAAAACAGTGTAAGACATCGAAACAAAGCAAGCCTAGTTTCTCTGGTACCAGTGAGTTACGTCAAATGATGAATTGGCATTTCTTTGCTTGTCATTGCCTGTGATATGCGGGCTGCTCCTGGTGTACTTTCAGGAATGATCTATACGTGATTCAAAGACGAAAATCTTCTATGCGCATACAAATGATACGATCACGGACGAAACCTTTGACCAGCATATGCCCTTAATTATAAAGGATTGATGTTCCTAGTTTAACATTTGTTTAATATTTAAACAAAATGTACCAAAATTACAAAAAAAAAGAACCACAGGTTTTCTCATAAATATGTAAAACTTAATAAAATTCATCGAAAGTATAGCAAAAATATAGAGAATAAAAACTCAGCTTACCTGTGTCCGAATGTCCGACTGTCCGAGAGTGGATTACGTGATTGTAATGACCTAAGATGTGGTCAGATGTCCAGTGTTTTCTATCACAATAAAAAGTGTCTCCGTGCTTACTTTCACTTTAGCCAGTAATTGTGTGAGGTTGTTTAGATTATACGGACTGTATTGTAAGTAAAATTCGACCTGGCACGGATGTCACCAAGGGGGCGGTCAGTCTTACCTATGTCACTGGTTGAGTTTGGCCAAAACCGGCCGCAAGCTCCTTTGAGAACAAAAACGGCCAAAAACCTGTTATTCTTGACCGTCTGATGAAGCGTGAAGGTTTGCATTACGACACAGACATGTCCAGTCTAATTTGACCATTACAATAGAGCGCCAATATCGCCCGGGCGATCAGAGATAATCATTAGATTGGGTCACCTTCAAATCAAAATAATTATTACCTGTACAGGTAGCACTAATTGACATGCTAAACAAATCAGGTGTAAGACTGGCCACCCCGGACAATAGCACTGACCAGGAAAACAGACTCGTAATGGTAAAAAGAACATACCTGGAAATGATATACAAGTGAGAAACCTGAAGTGTACCACAGGTATTTTTCAGTATTTTTATAGGTATGGTATTACGTTTAACAATAGGTAACAATGTAAGGTATGCTAATTATAAACGCCTCGAAAAGTATGACCAACGCTTGACAACGGCCCCTGAATAAAAGTTAGAAAAAAATATCTTTGTAATTGTGTTACGTCATATTGCATACCTGTTTCCAGGTAAACTCCAGTTTTCATATTTGTATTAACAGGTAAGCATAATATACTTATATCTTTATACAGGTGTTGTAACGAGCAGGTAAGCACACAATACGTATATCCACATACAGGTGCTGAAATCTTCAAAATGTAAATGACACGTAGTTATTAACTAGTATTTGTTTACACGATTAAGCAGAAATCAGCCCCGTAAACAAAATGTAAACCTGCAACTGCGCTTCGACGACCTTTAAGAAATAAGCAGTTTGTGCATTTACGAGGTTCGTGTAAACAGTGAATTTCTCTAGCATTGAGCATAATGACACGGCCCCGTGGCGTATACAAGTTCACTACCGTATACTTACTTCTCCGGTGATTCTCTCTCGCGTCACATAATTACATGGCTCCCAAGTAATAACCGTTCTCGAATGTTACCTCAAATGCATTTATTCATATTGAAATTTGGTCGTTAAAAACATCGACGATTTTCAATTTCATGAACCCGGGAAAGATCTACAATTCAACATTCATTTTGATTAAAGCAACCTTTCATCCTACTAAATTAATTGATAGTTAAATGAAGCGTCCGGAATGAATCGGGATATTCTAATTAAAATTGCTCCGTAGCATTTCTTTGTCAATTCCGGATTGAGACGCGGGGATTGAGATATTATTAATTTGTGGAAAAGGGGAGGAACCATCGGTGATATCTGGCATAAACTGAACAATTACCAGCGGGTGAAAAGGAGGGAGAGGGGACGAACACAAATCAACACCAATGAACAAAATGTATTTTCCATAGAATATAAAAAGCTATTCTAAATATCTTTAAATGAAGAAATGAAATTTAAAGAGTGAATGAAAGGCAGATCGGGCAGGTCAGGCGTATGGTTACCCAGCGGGGGTGTTTCATCGACCGGGAGCCAGCAAGCTGGTCAAAAGCTTCATTTCTAATTCCGGACAAGTCTTCAATTTGATTATTTAGAATGAGAGTTAACAGGCGTTGTGTTTGTGTACAGTGGCGCAATGACGCGGAATAAAGAGCCTGGCAAATGTACAAGATGTCTGACAGGTGTCCGGCGGGCCGCAAAGAACCACAGCAACGCTACTTCCGGTCTGAGCGGGAAACAATGCGGCAAATAAAAAGTGTTTGTTCAAACGTCTAACAAATGAACTCGATAAATTGTGGATAATAAACGGCGCCCTCTGAGAAGATTATGACTTTAAACTATATCTGATTCATTTGAAAAGCCCTATTAATACAGATTAGATAGAGATAATCAAAGGCATTTTGTTCAGTAGCCGACTAATTATACAGAGAAGGTCCATTAGCATTTCATACGAAATCAATCACTTTTACAATAAATATAGCCTTAAATACCATGGGTTCTTAGAAAGGTCTTACTTTTAGACGCCCAGGTGTTGCATGAGTAAAGTTATTATTATAATCCAATTGTCATACGCGAGTGCTTACTAAGGATTATCCCTAACAAGAAAGCCGGAAGTGAAAAAAGAATACATAGTATATCAAATTTTCCGTAATCTAATCAGAAATCCTATTAGTGACATAAAGTATGAAAATTGACTTATGAAATAATACAACACACCATTTAACAGTTACACAACAGGAGATCCGTTTATTATCGCATTATTGACACGCTCGACCTGTCCTCGGAACGTGCCGGAAATGGTGCCTTCTACCTAATATCGGCACGTACGACATGGATAATTCCAGAAATATCCACAATGAATCTCCAGTTATAAGGCGCAGTCGTTTTTTTATTTATCTGAAAATCGATGGTATTTTGTGAGTTTTTCTCTTCAACGAGTGGCACCACATTGACGCTAACCTGATTCTTTCGTGGTTGTGTAATTCGCTTTATCAACTATATATAGGTGCGTGTAAAATTGCAAAGCAAAGTGACAAGGTTTGCTGCTAATTTTTCTGCCTTGTTCTACTGAAATTGACGAAGCATACAGGCAATTGCGTTGGCATGAAACACCCTCATGCATGTGTTACCCAAATAGAAGTTAAAACAAGAGAAATTGGGCATCTGGAAAATAGAAAAATTGCTAGCTGGTTAAATAAAATGGATTGATATATATATATATATATATATATATATACCGTAACACGCTGCAGGCGTGGTGTTTCTAATGTTTTTATAACCAGCCAATTGGGAATGACATCATCAAAGGTCAAACTAAACAGATGGGGATCTGGGGTGTATATCGGCCGTATCATGGTGGTAATATGCCTCCCTGACTTGGCAATAACGAACAATTCGGAGGCGAACATAATGAACAAAACACTTATACGAAACTACGGCATCACTTCATCATTGGTTTATGACGAGCGCCCTGGGACACAATCAGACAGAAACACACGATAAATGAAAACGGAAAATATATATTCCTCTCGCCTTAAATGGGCATCACGCTGAAGTAACTTTTTTTTGGTCTTTTTTCCAAATACTACATAAACATATCAAGTGAGACTCCTTATGGAAAATGCCGATCGGATTTGGCTGAAATAGATTCATAAAAATGATTAAATCTAAGATAATCATCGGTATTTCTACCTGTCTGACCAACGTTTTGTTCAGGGATTTCCCTCTACTAGCGCATGCGCATAGCACACCATTTCTTTGTAAACAAAATGACTAGCCGTGTGAAGTAAGCCAAAGAAAAGTGTTGTACCGTGTCAGCTACGAAGCGAATAGTTGCCAAATGGTCAAAAGATAGCGCAAGGGGTACGTTACGGAATCAT
>NW_018408919.1:2582240-2610756 GCF_002113885.1 Mizuhopecten yessoensis
ATTTAAAAGTATGCTTTAATCTCTGTAAAGTATTGAAAAAATATAATTATCAAGTATCTCAACACGTTCCTTATTGACACATATTCTACATGTACACGTAGTGGTTTTGCCATACAGTTTATTGTGTGTGATGGTTAATATGACTTCCTAAATGTTAGCGTTTGGAGACAGTGAAAGTGGGAAAGAGAGTATACATAGATTTATATTCATGGTCTAGAAAAAAAATGGCCAAAGACATTGAGTTGTTTAATGTAATAAATAAATTCACAAACGTTTCCTTTTTATATTCGCGTGTAGTTTGTCATTGCATATATGCACTTTATGTAAACATTTGAAAAGGGCTATTCGTCTCGTGAGTATTCCTTTTTACAGAAAGGTTTANACAGTTTATTGTGTGTGATGGTTAATATGACTTCCTAAATGTTAGCGTTTGGAGACAGTGAAAGTGGGAAAGAGAGTATACATAGATTTATATTCATGGTCTAGAAAAAAAATGGCCAAAGACATTGAGTTGTTTAATGTAATAAATAAATTCACAAACGTTTCCTTTTTATATTCGCGTGTAGTTTGTCATTGCATATATGCACTTTATGTAAACATTTGAAAAGGGATATTCGTCTCGTGAATATTCCTTTTTACAGAAAGGTTTGTCCCATTGTTGAGGGAGTGTTTAGCCCCGTACCACCTGTACCGGTCACGGGAGAAGGCTGTGATAAATTGTAAAAACTTGTGCCCCATCCTTTGTTTAATTTTATTGGCAACAAATTTATGTTAAAAGCTAAATAAATTTAAATTCTTAATATTGGCAAGTGTGCAATTAACTTCTGATGATGAATAATTACTGTTCAATAAGTTTGAATACGGAATTAGAAATCATATAACTTGGTTTCATAGTGCGGTAAGAAGTTGCAGTTGCCTGACGGCCCCTCTCTGAGGGCCCCTTTGTAAACCGTTTCATCTCGCTCGCACCACTTGTGTTTGCTGCCTAATCAGGTGACGTTATCGGCGCTATTTTTAGCCGGGCTTTCCCGAACAATTCAAGTGGTCAAACTGGACATTTGGAACGGACTATGAATATGGGGATAGCGAGGTAACATAAGTGGAAGTGCATACAATACATACATTCATTAAAAAAAACACGCCTTTTCACGTGATGTCCCTTTAAAAACAAAGAATTCTCAGTTGAGTTTGTGAGATGTGTTTAATGTCAGTCTTTCTCTTTGGTGTAAGATGCCATTATTGATGTTGACAACGTGGTTTCTTAATATGAGAAACGTATATAATTTTCATCTATGCATACGCACAATGAAAATGTCATAAACTATTGTATTACATTTGTAAACCGGGGGCAGTGGTGGCACAGTGGTTATACCCAGCATCTGACCGTCTACGATCACCAGCCCTCCGTCACTGGGTTGCGGGTTCGAGGCCTACGTGGGGCAATCGCCAGGTACTGGCCAAAACTTAACCCTTTCATCACTTTAGACCATAATGGACTCATTCATATTTTTAGAGTTTAGAGTTTACTAAAGTTACATAGGGTTGAAAGGGTTAAAGGTCGGTGGGTTTTTTTCTCTGGGTACTCCGGCTTTCCTCCACGCGCACCACCAAAACCTGGTACGTCCTTAAATGACTATAGATTTCAAGAGGACGTGAAACACAAACAAATAGTTTGAAACAGAAATCATTTGCATAATACATATACATACACGCAAATACAGCAAGTATATAAACTCTTATTTTACAAAATGAACGCGCCGTATATATACAGGCATCAGGTTCACAGTGTCTAGTACCTGGTGACAACGGTAGTTTTTATACTCCAAATATTTGTTACAAATTTCGTCCCGCTATATATGTAAATTGGTGTATATCAATCTGGGATGAAAACATGAAATATGATCGAGCTGACTTTGTGATTCAGGTGTCTAATTTTAGCAGCATGGGAAAATCTGAAATGTGCAGGTAGATGTTGTGACGTCACGTTTTCCCCCGGATGCTATATGGCCTCATGCTTTGTACTTTTCTTCATTTGCTAAACTGTGACTAGCATTTTTTTTACTTCCACGAAACTCAGCATGTGTTCATGGAATACGGTTACACGAACACTGTAACATTACCCTGCAACGCGGAAGTGGCATGGATCTTCACATGTACTCCTTATAGGAGTCGGGAGTTTTCTTCAGTGTGTTCTACTGAGAGAACATGGACCAACATGTATCTGGTGCCCCCACTGCAACACTTGATTAGAGACGTATATGTAATATATACGTCTCTGACTTGATGTATATATTTCTTTTATCTTTCCTGACTTTTTTCTTTCTTTCCTATCTACTGTACTTTCTCTTTTAGGCAGTGTCTTCTTAGGCAGCCGTTCGCATATTACCTAGGTTACCTAGGCTGTTGCATGGACTTCATACCACAAACTAACAAACAAATTATTCGACTTATCTACGTGTGCGAGGTGGTACACCTTTCGGCAGTTTCCGACAATGATCGGTTTTATTACCGAAGTCTGGCGGAAATTACCGAAATATAGAATTGGCGACGGTTATTGATTTTATTGTCATCGTTTTCGCTTTGTTTTAATTGAATATACTACATCATTTCGCTCTCACTGCCAGAGAAAAGATGAAAGATAGCAACAATACGTTTCTCTTCCGGCACTTTCGTGGTAAATTCTATAAACCATTATAACACTATACAGTGCTATATCATAGTTTCAATATCCTATTAAATGAGTTCAAATGAATTGCATTCTTTCGTAACAGAAACATCAGAAAAATAAATCAATCGACTAAAACACATTTTGTTAGACTTGTTGTCCACGATTAAGAATTAAGAATTTAACCAGACATCGAAACAGTCTACGGTGCCGGGGAAATGTAGACTCGGCTTATTAATACGGAACGGAGCGCGGAATGGAGCTTATACGAGGATAGATGGAATGCGGAATGGACTGACAGACACATCAATACTGAAAGGGTCAGGAAAATCCAACACTATCTTTACATTCTAGAAAGGGTACCGAACTAAAAAAAAGCAGCCATGCTATGGCGTCAATTCAAAAAAACTTTCGATTATTTTTTAAATACTGGCGTCAACGCATACAAAAACAGTTTGCAGAAATTGAAAAATATTCCATCCATGTACGTTTTTTTTTGTGAAAAGACCGTTTACGGCTGGCCCGTCCTGAAGTTGTTCTCTCTGATACTTTAATCCACAACCTGTCTATCTTCAGAATATATTTGTTTGTTTGTTTGTTTTTTAAGAATTCAAACGTTTTATTGCCCCAGACATTATCGATTCGGGAGTGTCAAAGTTGAGGCCATCAGCAATATTCAATGACAGCAATATTAGGTCTATTTCTGCGCTTCGTATTTTCGTTGGCATGGGTTTGAGAAAACAGCAAGACAAAATATATAGTATGGAATGTTAGGAGCCAGGTGAGCGTAAGATATACAACCACATCCACAGATGGCGTATTACACCTGAGGTATATATAGGCTGATAGTTAAACTTAGAAACGGGTTTTATCGGTAAAGTTTAATTCTCCTCCCGACCCCTAACGGACCCATTAATCACCCAGCCCCCGACAAAGACCCTCCTAGGTGTCTGGTTTGTCCTTGAAGTCACCTGGATGAACTTCGATACTAACTTTAAACAATTTAATGAGTTACAAATTAGCTGTCACAGACACTTCGAATACTTAGCATATAATGTGTTTTACAAAGTGAAGACCAAACCTCCTCTGTGAACTGAATATTGACTCCGGCGAAGCCAGCCTACGTGGGAATTTGATGAGGGAACATCAGATTCCCCGGTAAGGCCATAATTATCTACCCGAATATATACGGTTAAAAAGGAAACCCCCTTGACATAACGCATACATCGAGAGTACCCCAGCTGCAAAGACGCAATGCTAGGACTTTGAGGATAACCTGCCATGAAGAAACATGATACATTCTTGTGTGTTTGTAATTTAGCAAGTCTTGTCCATACGAAGCTAGAATTAAAATAATTTTCATTTAATTAAGAAAACCGAAGCTGTCAAGATGGTTTTGTATTTTTTGAATTTATGTGTGTGTTAATGTCGCTGTATCACTGATAACGGGGACGTGATGAAAAGCTATAAAACTAGGGCACCGCGGGTCAGGGGACCGCAGCGGTTTGCTATCCCAGCCCCTTCAACGGACCGTGCTAGACAGGCTCCTGCTCCAGGCTAGAAGGGTACCGGAATGGTTTGGCTTGGTCTGTTTGTGTTTTACGTCTTATTAAAAGCTATGGTCATTTAAGGACGTGCCAGGTTTTACGTGGTGGAGGAAAGCCGGAGTTCCTGGAGAAAAACCGCCGACCTGCGGTCAGTACATGTACCTGGCGACTGCACCATGTATGACTCGAACCCGCGACCCAGTGGTGGAGGGCTGTTGGTAGCAGAATACCACCGCGGCTCCCACCGGAAACTGAGCGTGCGGCTGCAACCATATGGGGACAAGATAAACTTTATTTATTTTACAGCAAATACGGAACCAGTTATTCCTCCTTATGTTGATCACTCTTGTTGACCCGGATGGAAGCGCACAGAGGGTTTCTATGTGGAATGAAATCGGAGTACCCATGTTGTAGGGCAGGTGACTCCATACTTTTTCAAGTCCGATCAGGGATTCGAACCCCGGCCGTCTTGGTGAATGGCGATTGCGCAATCAACCGCGGTATCAGACCATCCGAGCTACTATCTTAAATGGGGAGATGATCACGGATTGAACGTGCAGCTAGACTTGTGTTCCTATATCGAGACGTACAAGTGTTAGAAAATAAATGGTTATCCGTACGCAAGAATTTTTTTTTATGCAATGATCACATGTTAAATCAAAGTCGTTGCATGTCAGAAACCATTCGAAAGACACACGCGTGCGTGCCGTTCGTATATTCGTGTATATCGTGATTTGTCCTACAGTATAAATTGCTTCCGATACGTCGGGAAACAATGAAAATGTATGCTACCATTATGTCAACAAACCAGGCCATTAAACGTCCGGACTTTGCAGCTCAGACAGTGACCACTAAGGGTAATGTCTGCCCCTCACGATTGTCCCCTTATGTTACTCCTGACCCTCCACCCCTCATCTGCTAATGTCCACTTACCAAACGACCCCTCCACCCTTACACCATGCAGCACCACTTCCTGTCTCCTAATTATGACATGTTCCTTTCAATTATCTTTGATTCTCGCATGAACATTACGAATCATATCCTTTCCGATTTCCGTCCGAAATGTGGACTATGGAAATAACCGTGAATGCACGGAAGCATCAATCGACAGATAGACATATAACTTTGTCCAAAAAGACACAGACTCCTACAGGTTGTGTTTTGGGGAAGAATTTATTTGATTATCGATTTTTTTATATGATAAAGAACAGTTCTTTGTGTTAAATTAACTACTAGTGATAAATCAAATATCCAAGGCGTCGTTTCTCACATTGAAAATGTAATAAAGAGAGTGAGGTAGCAATTCTAATTTCTAAATAATGGGTTTCTTAAAACTGTAGCACAGAAAAAAGTTTGACATCTCAGAACCTGGTAAACATTTTGTGTTTCTAAGAATACGATCTATGATATCGATTTAAAGGGGTTTATGGTGAATTTATGTACAAAAGAAACACCACAAACCATTTATTGAGTAATCCAAAATGAAGACAGAAAATACTTCGGAGGTGTTTCTTATATTAATCATCTTTGTCTGGTCGGATGGAAGCAAGCAAGGGGTCTTAACTCATTCACCCCTGAAATTTCATAATGAACTATTCCAACCTTTGGATTGGAAGAGTTCAGATGTGTTTCAGGGGTGAATGAGTTAATGTGATTGTAAACTAGACGTCTCGGAAAAAACCACGTTACTTGGTACCTTTTCATGTCCGATCGGGGAGTGGAACCCCAGCCGTCTTTGTGAAAGACGAACGCGCTATCCACTACGCCGTTCGACAACCCTCATAATTTATATACAAATGTATAGCGTTTCATCTACAACAGTGTATTTTGAGGTGTTTTTTTAAGTCTCGTAACAGTGACTTTGATATATACGTAAGCAATTGGGAACGGGTTTCCGCCGCCTCAGAGTAGATCAAACGAAACTCTCGAGGTGACATATACTGATTTTATCGGTTGAAAGTTTTTTTAGGAGAAAACCATCCCTCTAATGACAGCTTGTTGGTCTTTGAAATTGTGTGATAAAATTATGCCAACACCTCTGAAACCTTCCCACAAGAATACACGAAGTCCACTTTGAAAATTACTCAGAAAATTCATATACTAAAATTTAAAAAAAAACGGGTATCGGAGGAGAATGGGCTGAAAAGCGATTATATCAATAACCCGCTACAACACATGTACTCTAAAGTTCTTTTAGAATCTTAGCCTTAATTTGTTTTTCGCGTATAGATAGCCATTTCGATTTAAAGTCTGTGATACTTATTGGGTTGTTTTCACTTAACAGTCTCGCAACAGAAAATTCCCATCACTTTAATCGATCTATACTTGTTTCAGGAGGAAAATAGAATGTTGTCTAACGGACGCGCCGGTTTCTGCCTGCACTAGATCATTCTATGTTACAAGTAATCTGTATTCATACAAGTTAACTCCAAATTCGTACGAGTTAATTTACACGTACGTTCCAACCTTTCTGTTCCATGTATAGGTTTACTTTTAACTGTTTTCATCAAGTATGGCGGACTGTTTGAAACTTTTACAAATAGCTTTCTGCGTTAACATCGCATTTAAATGTAAATACGGTATACTCGCAGGGCTGGTTATTGCCTGATACTCAGATAAAACCAAATTGATATTTGTCTTCCTATGATGCTGTTCGGATTTACAACGTTCGTGCAGAATAAATGAAGGAGCGCGGCGTCTTAAACGTGTTGTTAGCGGCGCATTATTATCGAGATGGGGAAAATACAAGATCTGAAAACCTATTGGAAACCCGGTACTATCAGAAAATGTTCAAATAAAACAGGTGAGATTAAATCAACTCGCGTTTGAAGTGATAAAACTCTGCATATGTAATGTTATGTACTAAGTACACAATGCATATAATTAACTTGCGTTACAGCAGGGACGTATAATGGTTACAGTCTATGGAGAATATCAAGACAAAAATCTTCAGAATCTCAGGTTCAAACTAAACAGCCCAGATTTCTTCGTGTGATTTGATCACGCGGACTTGACAGCGATAGCGAGAATGTAAGCTTGTTTAATGGACTGACAAAATACTTGCATACAACATGAATGAAACGGAAAAAAAACATCTTTGACGTAATTGTGTAGTAATTTGAATAAAGGTCATCGTTCCTGATCAGGTTTCCGGAACATCAACGAGGTGCGTATATTGATATTTACGAGAAACGTTCCACGTCAACGTGCGTCTCGAAGCGCGAGTAATACTGTATAACGTACAAAACGGGCGTAGATACACCTCTCCGGACACTTCAGACCGTCGCGCACTGCGAGGTGTTGTTTATACATGCGAAATATTGAAACGAACTCCAATCCATTGTCCCCATCAAAGCGAGCTCCGTTTGCGATAATAGTTCGAGGAGAGAGAAAAGTCTATATAGATTTATATCGCCTCATAAAGAGTTTAGTAAGGTGCCGCTGTATTGAAATGGCCGCAATGAAGAAGGCATACTTCCGTTTATCGCGTACATAAATCTCGGAACATATACAAACGCATTGTCTACCATGATTTACTACCGCTTCAATATCACCCAAACGCTTTTAGTCTGACGAGAAACACATGTTTCACAATGAACATCTATTCAGACGCGAACATGATCAGAGACGTATATAACTACTGTACTTTCATACTTTTTTGGTTTAATATCATTTTGATTTGATATTCAAGTTCTGGAATGAATTTGTTAGTGATAGAAAAAATAAATAGAAAAAAAATGCCCTAAAAGATTTCCAACTCCTTGCTCCGAAAGAAACTCATCGTTGTTTTTTTTTACAAAATAAGATGTCGCTGTTTTGAAGTGACCGTATTTGACCGTATTTACGTCAGAAAGCAGACTACCGTATATCACGTACTATGGGACAAAAAGAAATTCATTTCCGGATTCATTTGTCCATTTTTGAAATGGCGCGTACCGATCATATTTGCATGGTGTATTTACAATTGGATCTTCTTAAACCTGTAGACAGGGTCGTTCAAACATTCTGGGCTTTCCGCACAAAAACCGCAAGATTAAGTGTCTTGATAACTTCAATATCAACAGCAATTCACGCCTATTTGGCTAGTGGGTCTGGACTTATCACCTTTGGACATTTCGAGTCGGAGACATTTCACAGGCTTAACGTTATTGCTGTTAATTAAATAACTGGACAGTTCGGACTGACCCACACAAAAATAATAAAAATTCCTCTGGTATTTTAGTTAAGGATCTGGATTAGGCAGAAGATCAGAAGACGGAAATACGAGCGATTGTCCGTCCTACAAGCCAGTGAGTTTTATGGGTGAGTAAGTACCTCGTAAATTTACCTGGCTGAATTATCGTTGTCCAGTCATATAAGTGACCACCGGCTATTAGTGACGAGACTAGCTACTGGTTGGTGCCGACAAGTGACCACCATCACGAACGTCGTCATTCAGATGGACAGTTTATTTACTTGTAAGTTTTAACAGGCCATCGTCATGATAAGGTCAAACAGGCGCAGAACAACGAGGTCGAAATGAGAAGGTAGGCGTGAAAAATATGAAACACAAAAATAAAAATGAAAAGCTTTATAGAGGAAAAAAATATTAAATTGATTCGGATGGCCATTGCATTGCTATAAACCAATGCGGACGCAAAACTACGTAGCACCCATGGACCTCCTCGCTAAAATGTGACGAGGCAGTACAAAATCCCATCCAGTCACATTACGCTGTCCAAAACGTGGAAAGATGGTACAGCTAGTGGTTAACACGATTCAACATAAGTCGCCTTATAAAATCATGCAATGGTGTATGAAAAGGTCATTAACACCATGAACACGCAGTTGATCCATATAAGGGGAAACATAAAGCACAATAATATCATGATGTTCGTTGTAAAAATCATGAATGGGGATGCTGAATCTAGGACACGAATAATAGGGAGATGGAGGATGGTGGGAGTTTGTTGGTAATGGCAACGATGTAATTAAGGGGCTATGGAAAAGGGAAATAAAACATGGCGGAGGGTTAGGACAGGTTTGGAAATAAGGGATCTGGATATGATGTTTGAGGAGACGATGAAGGGACGGAAGGGTAAGATAAGATTGGGAGAAGATGGGAGGGTATGGGAAAAGGTGGTTGTACTTTTTTGTTGTTGTGTTTATTTTATTATTGTTATTTTGCCCTCCGCCCCCCCTCCCCCACCCCCCAGGAAAAAAACCCACCCAATAACACGGGGATGCAAAGCGACTACCGACTTGTCTTACATCCGCGACAGATTTAAGTGTTCAGACGATGTAATATATACCCCTCCCAATCTCGTATCAATTTGTTGCCAACGCACCAAGCAACCTTATACCATCAATCCTATTTTGTTATCGAGGAAAATATCTCTCAAATGGATGTTTTCTACTGAGTGAAACGAAATCACCATACATACAGATTAATGTGCTCCGGTGACATCATAGATCTAGCGTTTCCATTTCAACTTGTGCTATATATACTGCATCGTATTTGAGTTAGGACGTGTCTGCTGTTTGATTCTTCACAAATGGCGATGTTCTAACCCTAAACATGAAATATGGAGAGAGAAAAAAGAAAGAAAACCGAACAAATGGCATCGTAAACGAATAATGTCAACTCAGTGAAATTCGTCTCCGTAACTCGAGTTTAAATTCATGCACTGTGGCAGTGTTGATCCCTGACTAAGCATCCCAAGAGATAATAGTATTTATGATAACATGATAGGAAGAATAATAAAATACATCTGTCCATACACATAGGTAATATAGTTACAACAAAGATGTGCATGTTTCGCAGTTACAAAAATTCAGGCCCCAGTTGACCAACGTTTGGTTTGAATAGCCAGTTGTTAGTAAAAAAATAAAATATGAATACGACAAAATCGAGAACATCCTAAATCATTTCATTGCTTTAGAATTATTAAGACAGAGTAGATTGGGGTGTTTTGAGGTTTTATTTTGCTTTGAAAGCCCCCGTTTTTTAGTGGCAATAATTTGAATTTTCAACTAACCGCTTTTTCAAGCTAACCAATCTTTGATCAACCGGCCGCGGGGACAGAAAGCTATTATAGTGGAAGCGATAATACATGTTTATTTCGGACACAGGGGTAAGAAGACACAATGTATTTGGTAACAACGAGGAATCGAGTCAACATTTGCTGATAATTGTAATATCACATCATTCATAAATTGTGTGGTGCCCCTGCGTGTTATGAATCCTTCAGGACCCCGTACCAGTCCACTGACAAAAACGGTAGCTATGGATTGGAAATCTTCTTTATCAAGATTAGTTAAGTATTGAACTGCTTTCAGTTGGCATTCAAAGGCAATATGAATGCCAACTGGACAAAGACAAATTCAATAAAGCGCGCAAATAATAACCATTTTTGGAATCTGTTCATCTCATAGAAAATTCAATTACACTTATGAATTATTATTCGGCATTAAAGACATATTCAATATAGCGCGCAAATAATAACCATTTTTGGAATCTGTTCATCTCATAGAAAATTCAAATACACTTATGAATTATTATTCGGCATTTAGTTCAAATAATTTAAGTATCGTGCATGTTTTTTCAATGAATAGAATAGCCATCGCCCAGTGAGGGTCAGGGGTATCCACCGTAACAATTATGCCATCAAAATAATGATGACGTCAACAATAGGTCCATGGCATTCATAGCCTTGATTAATGCCAACTGTATTTGGTAGGGTTATATAGTGGCATTGCCATGCGATGGTAAATATAAAAGCTTTTATAATACATTTCTAAAAAGAGACCTTTGTTAACTTTTAATATTTTTTTTAAAAAGATGAAAACATCTTTTAAAACACCAACAACGGGACCAAATTCGAACACTGAATCTCCGATCACAACTCCGTCCCTCTAGCCAACTGAACTTATCCATATTGAAATCAAAGGTGTGTTACTGTGTGTTACTGTGCGTATGAAAAACTAAGTGAATGTATCCTGTGTTATGACTGCAGTTGGGCAGGGATCCTTAAACATGACGTTTAGACGAAGTTTACAAGTAATGAAATCTGTCAATATCTTTGAAAACGCTTCAAATTTGGTATATAAACTGTTATCTCTGTTTTAAAAACACTTCCTGTTGTCACTACAGTCAAATAAAACTATACTGTTGGGGGTTTTAACGTATCATAAGATCTTACTCGTTAATCGCGAGGTTAACGATAATCACAATGTCCCTCTGTTCTTTGGGAAACAACGACTCAAGATAGCTATTTGTGTTTCAAAAACAGAAATGGAATTTGGAACCATTGTTTTCAAAATCTATAGAAAAACGTCTGCTTGCGTGACAATCCTCTTCAGAACGGACTAGGTTATACATTATAGGTTTAGACTAACTATACAAGGAACTGGAATATAATAGTATATCTATTGACAGTTGTACGTATACATTTTGAATGCTCGCGTGCTGAAACACATTTAGTACTGCCTAATTTACCAGATGACACAATTCGTGTAAAATGAGACAACTTCTGAAAAAAACAAAATGAAACTGGAAGCAAAATTGCTTGAGTTGCGATTCAAACTGATGCTCATCAGAAAATAGAGGCAAGACTATTCAATGTTTTAGCAAAAACAAAAAGAAATTCATTATTTCGAAATTTCTAATTAAAATACGGAAAAGCTGCGTGCTGTCTTGCACTTCAACTGTTCTACAAAGCTTTGCTATGATTGTCAAATCGTGGCTAGAACAATTGCGTCCAAAGTTATATCCTAATGGTTAAAATGCAAAGCTAACCGAAATCGTTAAAGCAGATTACAATAAACTTTAAAAAATAATATAATTGAATCATTTTGACAATTTGATTTGACGACATCTTAAGGTCAAAGCTTTCAGCATCTTGGTCAGTTTTCTAAAGAATTCTTCGTTACAGAATGTGATACCACTGTCCTTAATAGATCCGTGACGTCATTGTAAATAACGCGACTATAAATAGCAACAACGACAACGAATCGGGTTTCAGTGCTGCTATAGTTAGAAGTTATATCAAGAGTGTTTTCACTACTTTTTACCCTTTTCACGAGGAGATTTATTTATCAGAGCATAACTGCAGCTACTTTTGCAGTTATTTTGCAGTGTATGAAAATATACCCTGAGCACTACTGCTGCAGTTGTGGAACTACGCGCTCGGAAAATAGTTCTTTAAAAACCTTTATTTTACACATTCCCTGGCACTTCAAACATCAATCGGATCTTATTTTATATGATCATTATCTTTATTTCAAATATTATATATTTTCCTAAAATTTTAAAAACAAATGAAGCAGATATGATNGGGATTGGGGGGAGGATCAGCGCATGACGTCAGCAGCTCTACCTCTATTGCTATCCTAGTTCCTGATCTCGCAGATAACATCGTCAGGAGACAGTTATACCAGTAGGTTTGCAACATCCATCAAGGTTATTACTACATTGTCATTCACCCAATAACCATCCTTCCCGCACATTTTACATGTACTAGTGTGGTGTCACCAACGGCAGATGTGGGCGGAGTTAACCAATGTTTTATGCAAATTTCAGAGCGTTACATTTATATTGAATCGATCAACCGCCAATAAGTATCTGAAAGAATAAAATTTGTGTCTGCTGGTCAAACACAAGTATAAGATCCATTCACAGAAAAGGACTGTAAATAAAGAGAACATTTTTCTGTTTTTGTCAGGTTATGAGTTTATGCCACACCAGTACAGCACGGGTTTTTATCAAATATGACACCGCCATGGACATGGACACGAATGTAAGATTCTTTATATCAAATCACATCAATTATAAATAGGTGCAATCAGTTATTTGTTATCAGCTGAAATATAGGACTAAACCAAAGTACTCCGATCATAGTATCGTCGTTCCGCGCAGTGCAACGTAGTTCCAGATTTAATGAACACGTTTTTAATTCAGTGATTATTATAATGACGAAATAAACATTTTATATTAATTTTATAACAACACCATTAAAATGTATCAGAAAAAAATGCAACACCTTAAGTAAATATAAGTGGTGCCTGTAGTTGTGTCACACCATATTTACGACTCCGTTATGTGATATATTCTATGGGTAAGTAGCAGTTCTTAAAAAAATAATTTTACGACATACGCAAACTAGCGCCCTGGATATCACATTTTCCTTTTTTCAATCAATCTAGTTAATTGTTGTCTTAATTCTTAACTAACAATTACATATGCAGGTTTAAAGTATATTTTAAGCAAAAAAATCAATAAAAATAATCCTTCTCATTTTCAATGACATTACAGATTGTGCAAAGCCTCCGTTCCCTTGGGATATTTCCATGCAGCCATTAGCGATTTCCGAATCACGAATAAAAAAAACCTATATATTTTAACGATTTATGCCTGACATATGTACATTTCGAACATTTCTACAATACACGTGGGAGTCCAGTAACTCTTATTTAAGAGATATAGAAAGAATATGTAGCGAGTATAAAAGACAAATACAGCTTAAATAATTAGGATAGAAGGTCAGGCTTTTTGATGTCGATGACAAAACAGTCACGTACATTTAAAAATTACCATTTGGAAATAAAGGTCAAAACGGAAAGTTAAGATCCTCTATTAAAATTATAAATCGTGAAACAGAGATTCTGGGGCAGCATACTATACTTAGCATACTAAGCTGATGTTAGTACAAATGTATATCGAGTTCTTGAAGTTAATGTTACTTAGAGAACTAAGCGTGCTTCCGGCGGAAGTTATACAGAAATTTACCGGAGGTACTTATGAAGCAGTCATTATGCTCTAACTAAATATTCTATGCTTACGTCAAATATCTTGTTCCGGTAATAACTAAATCATTTTTTTAGTGATTCTGAGGACATTTGGAGAGACTTGATGCTATGTGCAATGTCTATCACTTGTATGAAATCCCAGGAGTCTGCTCTCATTCTACAATGTACACATCTCCTCAGCATCAGATCGGCTCTATCACAAGGAGGCAAATACACCAACATACCAAGTATCCGGCACACATACACACATGCGCGCATACACAACAGACATTGAGGCACGTCCTTAAATGACCTTAGCTGTTTGCAGGACGTTAAACCATACACAACCAACCAATTACATATATTCTCCACAGACATGTGTGCACCAAGTGTTAGAAATCTAGTGGTCACGCTCTCAAAATTCCTGTCGTCTCTAGTTGTTTATCGAAAGCGGAGCCGTTGTTTCCCTTTAATCTGCAAAGATGTAACTTCTTATCTTTCTCAAAATCGCTTTTAATTTATATTTGATTTACATTGTAATTCCGGTTGGCATTACATATATGCATTGTACTGGTAACGCAACGTCCGTAATTTTACATTGCCAAGACTTTACATACGTGTCATAACACTTGTTTTTGTTTCCTTTTCCATTCTATAAAATGCACAACTTGTATTTCACTGTATTTGAATAAAACCAAGCTTAATTAAACCAAATGAAAAAACGCTAGTCGCTATTGGGGAAAATATGGCTTTAATTATTGTCAGTTCGTTTTTGTATGTTAAAATTCTCTACGAAATAGTTTCATTTCGTATAGCAATGTTTTTGAGCAGCTATCATATAACTAACGGAGCCAGCAGACATAAAGATATTTGAGAAACGTCAAGACAGCTAGGCCCAGACACACCCAAGTCTCCGCCACAGTAGGAAACCAAAAACAATTTCTCCGAGATAATTAGTACCTGCTTACTAAACCATCATCGTCAAACTTACTTTCAAAAAACGTCAGACAAGCTTCGTCATAACTATCACAAAACACCATAATACAAACTAGTAAAGACTTCGACACCTTCCCAACAACGGGAAAATATGTCACATGTTAGGTTCCGAAATGTGGCGCAATATGTATATATACTAACTTGGTAAACTAGACGAATGGTTCACGTTATGCCGACTGTCATAGGAAAAGCCATGGAGTTTCGGCAGGCTCGGCCATTATACCATGTTACCACTGACAATTTTACTAGCGTTGACATACTCTTCAGTCGCTTTAAGTAGATTTAGAGCGAGATGGCCAAGTTTTATCCTCCTCCAAACGAGACCTATAGTTATCGTGCGTTGCTAATGCTGGTATACAGCTCGCCAGATAGCCATATAACAGAATATCACGAACGGGTTACGTCACTTACTCACCTCCGACCCAGGGGACAGCAACGACGTATTCGTGGTCCTGCACGGAGAAACCGTCCACACAGATCCCCAAACGTATTGTAAATAACAAAACCTGGCCTATTTAAATCCCGTTTTTGTTGGTACGAGCTTTTACCTACCGTACCGTATACACTGTATAGAAATTATACTTCTCCGGACGTTGGTTTAATTATCGCTCGATTCTTACTCGTGTTTGCGTGTGTTGGAGAATGTATTTGATTGGTATATACATGTGAATTATTTCTACTTTTGAAAACAAACATAGCGTTATTAATTTCGATTGATTTCGCTGATGCATGTCATTGCCGCAATGCTCATTATAAGCCCTGGACGCTGGGGCCCATGTTTGAGCAGCCAAAATATCAATACATTCAACCCCGGATAGGAAATCAATCTCGAACCACCGGTCGTACTGTCAAATGTCTTTCTTTGATATGAGCAACATTTTGTGTTTTTATTTGTTGAAGAAGAATACCTACACGGCTCCTCAAAGGTAAAAGAAGTTCGATAACAAGATTTGACGTAGTTCTGTTGGACAAGAGTAAACAAACGGGGAGCATAGGACAAAACAATTCTATAATTAGTTACAATCCCGGGAGGAGGGGCAGTCACGCCCACTCCTCTAGAAACCGTAGGGAAAGGCGATGATGCTATGAAATTAGACTCAACCCTCTATAACAGAACTTTGTCACGTGATATTTTGAATTAATCAAAACGTGTATCGTTGATATAATAAGCTGTAAGCACACACCTATACGCTTCTACAAGTGAACCAGCGATATTTAACAATGCTAAACCCATATTGCGTTGGTCTATATTCTTTAGCGTGAATACAATTAACAAGCATTCAAAAATGAACTTACAGGTCCAGTATTTGCGGGTCTATAATGTTATAGAAAAGAATTGAATAAGGAAAGTGGTTTTAAGTATCAGGTGCTAGTCTAATGTGAGGGAAACCTTCGGTAAATCGTGCAGCCTTTTAGCGTACGCTTTCTTCAAGTATTGAGTCTATGAAGCAACCGTTTGAAGTCTGAGTTAGTTTTCCACTTTGTGATATTTTTACCTTTGATTTCCTGTCACCTGTATGATAGCATTACTCACCTGAAGTCTTCCGATTTCTGCCTGATGCTCCGATTTTACAGGTGAGAAGTTGTAGAGAATGATTCCCCTGGAAGCATCACTTGCATCTGACCTCTGGTCAGTGTCTAGTGTCCGGAGGGTGGGGTCGCCGGGTGCTCGGGCTTACTACCTCACACGTTCCATCTGTTATAACGCAAGTTGAGTGACCAACGGTCAAGCCTCATGCTGAGTGGCATAGATAACCATAAAACACAAACTACGACGACGCAGCGGCTAATTAGCAGGGATTATTTGCATTAAATTTTAAGTTTATCACAAACGGCGTCCATATTGCCCCGATAACGTGTTTGTATAGCTAATTGGCTAAGCAGGTTTCATTAAAACTAACAATTACACCGCGTTATGGTCGCCTGCCAGTCATTGTTGAGATTATCACTCTCCCATAAAACGTCCAGTTAATGAAGTTTGACGACATCGGACGGTGTCAGAGCTCAAACATCTTAAAATGAAGTAGACAATTGCAGGCCAAGGTCTCGTTCCGTATGAAGTGGTCAAGTACGGCCAAGTTTTTGGTCAAGTATTCGATTTATCACTCCAAATTGCTGTTACGTTCACATACAGCCAAACTCGAACATGTGTTACCAATCGAGCTAATCTACACAGCGAATTTTGTTCTATGTATCACTATACTAGATGGACACCTCATGAGAATGATCTGTTGCGGCGATGATCATCGGAGTGGTTATCACACAGCGCTATGTCGCGCGGTCTGTTTGTTTTCGCTGTCTAACACGTTTCTCGTAACATCGTTTCTTTACTCCAACCGGCTCATTACTCGTGCTTGCTTCAATTAGCAACTCAATCAACAAAGAGCCCTCCCTAGCACTGGTAGATTCTGTCCTATTTTCTTGTCGATTTCCGATCCTTGTGAGAGAGAATACCGTTGCTGGCTCACCAGCGCAGTACTGATACCCCGCAGCTAGACCGTATGTAAGTATGTGACTATACTGTCACATGCGTGCTGTGGAAACTGACACCGTTATTTTTCGGCAATGTTTTATAGACACATAGCAAGCGCTATGTTAGAGTTTTTTCGTCGATTCGGGTACTGTTTCATATCTTTGTTCGGGTTACGCTCAGCCCCTGTGTGTTGTCACGAGCTACATCAGTACACCTCCCATTGATCTGACAGACCTATCGCATCAGTTTCTCCAGGACGGTAATTGATTACTCAAACATTCGGACAAAAAACGCTAATTCGAGTAATTGTTGTTGGCTAATTGATTGATGTTGTTTTTGTGTGTCCAGCTGCCGAAACTATGCTAGGTATTCTTGCGTCTGTTTTAGGCAGGTTTCGTGTTTCCGTTTCGTCCACATTTGTCATAATTTCAAGGACAAAAATATACGACCGACTGTCGATGCAATTGCTCCATAGTCGGAGAATAATAGGATATATGACACCATTGATTTTTACATTTTTTAAGGATTTGGCCGTATTTTGAACAATTGCTATTTATTATGACGACAGTGCAGTGACAAGTGAGATATCGCCATGTTGACTATTATGTGTAACTACGTATACGGGCCTCAGCATGATGTTTTATTACATACACTAGTTGTTTTGATGTATTTCTATGCAAAAAAGGGAATCTTTTTTTAAATTCCTTTAAAATTGTCTATAAATGAAATCTATGAAGAAAATGTACCCATAAACGACTGTTCCCATGACAAGTCCATAAACGACCGCAGTTAACATTTTGAATTTCGAGTTTATCAAATTGCTTGTCTCCCTCAACACCAGTCAATAACTGTGAATTGTTCTTTATAGCCTACCCTCAATCATCTTTTGTAACACTAGTATATATATATACAATGTACTAATATATACAGTAAACTTCGATATAATGCCCTTCGTTCCATTTGCCACAACGCTTAATGCCATTATATTTCAAGGCTCTTTTTTCGTATGTTTCTTCATAATTCCTTAGTAAGTTTTACTGTGTTTATCGCCAAACCCCTTTAACAGTCTTAATTATCTGGACAATAACTGGCAGTATAACGAGGTTACGAACCCGCTTTATGATGCCAAAATTATCTGAGCCAGGAGTGGCAGCATAAAGAGATTATGATTGAACTCTCAATGACAAAGATATCAAGTAACATAGAAATAAAATTGATAGTGTAATATCATGACTTCCTGTTTTTCTTCATTACGGGCACACATTGAATACGTGTCAAGACAATATACGACATAGTTACTGTTCCGGAACTATTTATAGTATAAGGAGCTTTGGAGCCATCCTTGGAATATTGAACGTGTCACATTTGTCATTTTTTGGCCGTGAACTCTATCTTAAGGGAATATGTAGAGGGAGCACCAGACTTCTCTCGGAGCTTTGGGTCGGATCTCGTAATAATGTCGAATGATTTGATAGTTTTCAATTTGTCTGGAGCAATTATTTCGAGCTGGGTTTCCAGTTCCGGGAGTAGGCGCAGATGTCGACTGATGGCGCCAATCATTGGCGGAATGCTGTGTGGATACTGATCGCCGGCTGACGGACTCCTCACTGACCAACGGTCAGCGGTGAATAATGACCAGGATGATTTATACTTATACGGTCTGGAAAGAAAATAAACAAATAAACTGGACGTTAAGTCATTTATCAAAAGCTGGATTAAAAACTGGCCATGATATACCGCGCGCGCTTTCGATTTCCACACATCTTCTACAAGATGACCGTGTATTGTTGTCCAATACAATGTCCAGTCCAACTTATTAGCTCGTGTGAGGAGCAGGCAGGTCCCGTTTGTGGTCAAAACTGCCAATTATTAACTCTTCGAATGGCGGAACGGCTGTCAGAGGGCAATACTAACAAATATGTCTTTTTGGTGTACGCCCCGGAAAGGTCAGTCGAACAACATGTGTTTTTGTTGACCGCAGATGTTATCGGCAGAGGTAAACACAAACTGGACACGCCCCTATTAACATCTCGCGGTTACAACAAAACAGCTCAATACAACGGGAAAAACGAGCTAGACTATAACTTATGATATTCTTTTGTGGAAAAAATTATCATTTCACGTGAACACTGAAAACAAAATCAATTTTAAAACACCCGCAGTTGACAAAATTAGAGAATAGAAATATTGCAATCGCCTTTTCCAATCTCTGCAGCGTTAGCAAAAAAGAAATCCCGATTTAACATTCTAACTTTCACTTACTAGACAGAAACCAGATAACGTTTCCCAGAAGTCCTTTATTACCCGACCAATGCAATTGGAGTCGCAGAGGAATCGAGCATCGACCTTTCCACACCTTCTGGAACATAATCACGCGCCGACAACATATTCTCGCGAGATCAGGAAGCTTTTCGTATCAACAATATTCAATCAAATAGATATCTAAATGATAAATCGAATAAAACCGGAATGTAGTGCGTGCGTGTGTGTGTTTGAGGTGGTATGTAGAGAGGAGATGGGAACCTGTTTTCATATGTACATGGTTCAAATTAACAGCGTCATAATTCATTTATATTGTGTAGAATGTCATGTTAATATGGCGCTATTTTAACTCGACGAGTGATCATGAAACTTAGTTCTGTTGACAGCGTATGGTTGAATCACGTGACACATGAATAAATCACGCGAATACGGTCGTGCTCGATTAAGCTGTTGAAAGTAAATGATATATGACACATATTTATTACACGCCATCACTGCGCATGCGCTGGGTGGAAACATCGATCTTGCTTATGCTACGGTGAAGCTGGAAGAAATAGATTTGTTTACAAGAACATCATAACCGGTAACCTTCGCCAGAAATTGCATTGTAGTCAGCTTTGATTGCTTGGTGTCGTAAAACCGCTAAGTTAATTTGTCATCATACTAAGAAATGTCAAAGCGTTTACCGAGAGTTTAGGTTTGGTGTTTCCAAGGATAGCACTGTATTGTCAGGACTGGGCGCACTTCTTATAGAAGCTTGATAGGACCAGTTTTCCCGACACGGAGGTTCACGGCTGACAATAAAGTTGCCATTTTATTACAACATTCTCTTGGAAATCCAATCAATTCGATCGGCATGAAGATTACTCTCGGGAACCTCGTAACAAATAGTGCATAGGGTGTGAAATGTTTATCAAGGGTTTTCAGGGTAGGGGAAAGCTGTTTTGGAGTCCTGGCGGAGAAGTGGGGTGTATGGGAGGGGAAATAGGAGTGGGATTGGTAGTTGGGGAGGGGGTTGGGGTTGGGGTTGAGGATTGAAGAGAAATTGACCTGCCTGAGTAAGGTACAATAACAGTTCACGGTCGGAGACAGAACAAAGTCACGGAAAACAAAAGTGATCTTGACACCTGACACCGCTATTGAAACCAGTATCTGATTTACATGCGCGTGAGCGCGAGATATTGAGAATCGAACAGACGATCACTTCATAAAATATTTCTCGTTGACTCCCGACCAGACTGGATTAAATGTACCAGTGAATGGATTTGGGTAGTTGAAATACTTGAGATGTAATGACTCCGCGCGTCTGAGGTAGAACCAGTCGTCCTTACCATATGCCCGCGGTAATTAGCCCGCTCGAAATAACGCGACGAAATGGGCTGAAAACGATCTGTTGAGCGAAGCCCATTCATAAAGCTTCATTGAGAATCTTAATTTGACGAAAATGAAGATAAAAATCTGGGAATCACAATTTAGGAACAGCTTGACACGGACGGTGGGTAGCGAGACACGGTTCACCATTGAGTGGTTCAATTTACGACGGACCATTGTGCGTTAGTGTATTGTGAACTTAAGTGCGTTGACTGAGCAAAACATTTTATATGCTGGTCAAGTTGTGTCTTTTCTGGACTTTCCCGACGGACTTTAGGTGATCCCAAACGGATCTTAAGTTTAACAGGTACTTTTGTAGTATTTAAGCCCAAACACTAATCGCCTACTGACGGAGCGGCACCTTGCATAATCGTGCGGAACCGTGTTTACGTATTTACTGCCATTTTTATTGCTGAACAAAAGGTATGCGGTTCACACAGACAATAACGTCAAAGTCCATGTGTTGTACTAGTAAAATGTGGTTTGTTAGACACACTCGTTATGTATGCCGGTGAAGGTATGCGCTAATTCCTGACAATTTCTGTATTAAGCCACTGCCGAACACCATCTCACAATAACAGGACTATCGTAAGTTTTTTTGTGTGCTCCTAGCTCCGCGACAGACTCCCAACATCTGACATTCTCGTCGTTATATGAACTGTTTATTGACATTTCTCAGAATCATGAAATGTTCAATTCGTTTTGGAACCAAGAGACTTGTTAATGCTATCATATATCGTCTGAAGGGTTGAGTTGAGATGCAATGCCTGGAATATATTGCAGTCGTTAACTTTTAAAGACGTCGTTTGAACCGGAAGTGCAATATCCCTTGAGGGGGTAACTAACTGTTCGCACAGCCATTGCGAGTGTTTCGAACAAAGTCGAGAATTAACTCAGAATCATATTTGAAGCCTTACCTGTTAGAGTCACAACTACAAACCGTTGCAATCTATTGCTACTAAGTTGCAAGTTGAAGGTAGAAATATAAAGATTGGGTCATAATTATCAATGCAATAGATACACGTAACAAAGGACTAGGGGCGTTTAGGGTCATGTTCGGCCTCGTTGGGGATTCAGAATTAGTTGTTATATTCGTTATCTGGAATAAAGTACGCAAATATGAAATTTCAAATTCAGTCGACAACTAGTTTAGGAGATATGGCATTACAAAGAGAGACATAAACCCACATTTTCATAATAATAAAATGCGTTAATATCATCTGTTGTGCTCTATTTGGTTGAAAACTCGCCATTTAGAAGGAAATTAACTTAACACTTTTCAATTTTTAATAGTCTGCGCATGCACCAAACAAATAAATAATTGACATGCTTAAATACTGTCATACCAGTGTTCATTGTCATACCAATGTTCATTCGTAGAAAGGAATTTTCGTTTGTCATATGCGTGGGTTTCATTTCTGCCTGCTAAGTGTCCAAAAACACCATAGTTTGGCTATTTCTGCATAGCAACGCAGTTTTGTTGCTATGGTAGGGTATCTACACATGCACTTTGGAAAAAATCTGCACCAAGAAAGATAGCCCCAATTAACCAATATGATGTTTATTACAGAAATTGGTAAATAAATTCAAGTTGAAATTTTCAAGGCCAAAAATGACCCATAACGCCCCTATCCTTAAAGTGAGGTCCGCACCGTGTTGAATTTGCTAGGCCTTCAAGTTTTAGAATATTTTATAGAAATACTCGCTGTCACGTTGAATGTTGAATATTGAAATCTTGAAGTTTATGTGTGAGGGCGGAGTTTAAGTATATTACAGAGCTAGAAATGCCCGCTGCCGTGCTCGAAGTATGTTACTTAGCTAGAAATGCTCGCTGCCGTGCTCGAAGTATATGTTACTTAGCTAGAAATGCTCGCTGCCGTGCTGAGTTATTCGTACCCAATAAGTTGCTAATACTGACCCTGCATGGGAAATCACTGCGTACCGTTACATTTTCCTCACGAAATCTATTTTTGTCGTCCCTAGATAGTGTATTATATTGTATACTGAAAGTTTTATGACTACTGTTGACAGTATCATTTTGTGGTGGAAATGTTTTCGTAGCGGTGTACAATTTACAATCTTGTCAAAAGAGGATGCTATTAACTTGTTGGGGGGGGGGGGGAGGCTTTGTTTTACCCAACCCACAACAAGGATGATGTATTTTATTTTATACAAGTATTACTACATTGTTCGTTAGTCCAGAAAATCTCAATTTCCTCAACAATCCACATCGTTGTATCCTATACTCGACTAACAATCACAATACATAATAGAGGTAATTAGTGTGATTAATATTTATTTCTCATAAATATTATGTCTCGTCCCCTCAGGGTATATGACTGATATATCATACCAAATATATAATGATACTACTGTCATTCCCCGCAAACAGACCAAGCTGTATATCGTTAGCCGTGTGTTTGACTTCGCCAAATTCAATGAACACAGCCTTGTCGTATTTTTTACGTATAAAATGATGTTATATGACTTAATATTATAAGAAGAAACTACTTTCTAACCCTTCATTGGTAAAATCATAATCACGTGATTATTGATTTCTGATATTGACTCGTTATTACTATTTCTAAAAACAGCAGGTCAGCATTTTCATTATGACGCGACTTCAATTTTTAACGCTACAACACGCTACAACATCTGTCAAAAGCATTACTTAGCCATTTTCACACGTTTTGTTTTGTTTTATAATAAGAAAAGAAAATGAAGTATCTAATATAACAATTAAGCAATTCTATTTCGGTGAATATGTGGTTATATGGACATGAAACAGTTATCTATTGACCTCGATTTCGTCCCGGTTAATATTACATTCCAAGGTTCATATAATTACATATTCGCCTCAACAAAAGTCTATGATTGATCAATATTTACATATCTGTTGTGCATCTGTAAATAAATAACTCGATTCAATATGAAATCAATGATGCATAACAGCAAAAACTCACGAATGATTTCCATTCGGAATACATGTATGTTCGGGCCTTTCCGTCATAATCCGGGACTTGTCATGTCGTACACAGAAATGGTAAATTTAAGCATGGGATTCTTTCCGCACAAAAAAAACCCTGTTCTAAATTACTATTATGGAATTGTAGGTTTTATTAAAACAAATAGATATCATGAACCGATTATGAAACCACACAGACAGATAATATAAAAAAAATCTTTGTTGTTTTAACGTATATATAAGGATTGAAATATATATCCTTTATAAGAATGATGTGTAATCCAGTTTCCGACAACACCCAACAACATGCATTATGGAATATGTATGCACTCGGTGGTCGGGTAGCGCAGTGGATAGCGCACTCGCCTTTCACCAATTCGACCGAGTAAGATCTCATCTATCTGATATGAAAAAAGGCATTGGGTCAACTGCCACGTGGGTTTTCTCCAAATGCTTCGCTTTCCTACCGTATTAAGACCATGTGTGCTTCTATCCGGGCCAAGAAGAGTGGCGAACACCGCTGTTTCATAATTGTTGTAACATAAACACAGTTTAATTACATCACATATGTTCTGACAAAAGAAGACAAAAAAGAAAAAAGCTTCAAGATTGACATAAAAACGTTTTTCGGAAACACGAACATCCTTTATGTTATACAAAAGATTTAAAATTCGATTCCCATTTTATTGAAAAATAAATTTCACCGTGATGTTCTTTTTTAGCCTGCTAGATGGTTCAATAAAAGCTTTTTAGTTACGCGTCATAAATCCTATGTACGGTTCCACATTTATAAGTTACGAAACGTCATCAGCTGCGTCAGAACAATGCTTATGGGTCTCTGGGGCGCTTACACAACAGTGTTGCTGTTATCGCCTTTATACGGATTTTCGTACATCAAAATATAGGTCGAGTTCAGAAAGTAACGTTCGCAAAAAGTACAAATTCTATAAGTCGGTCTTGCCAAACCCTACTCGTAAACAGCTTGTTTTTAACACCAACGTCTGTCACGGCGGAGCTGAACAGTTCAACACACACATGACACATGTTTCAACACATTTTTTACGAGAACTGAAACAATCGGGATTGAGATAACTCGGATATTTTGAAATTCTTGTTACGCAATTCAGAGTCTGTCAGAAGCATTATTTATTTTATTGGATACAAAACAAGAGTTTTATACGTTAAATAGCTAATTATATTGTGGCCGCAGGCTTTTTGTGTAGTTTGATCACCTTCTGTAATAGATTTATTACATTTGAATGGGAAGGAACCAATAATATATTTTCAAGGAAATATTCTGAGTCCCACTAACTTCTTTTACAAGAATATATGTCTGTTTGTATGAATTAAATGGACGCTATGTGATCACAGAAATACAACAAATGGCCAAAGTGACAACATTATATTTGAGTTCCGTCTTGCTTACTTCGTTTAAATATTCTGTCTTGGTTTGATTTCTTCTTTGATAATTCATTCGACCTCCCAGGCGCAGAGCTGCCTATACGCTAGTACGCAGGTGAATTTACCTCATTTTCAAACAGAAATACAAAACAATACTACTACTTGTTGGCCCCCTGTTCCCCCATCAAGACTTTGCCCTAACAAGGGGTTGATACGCCCAACCTCCATCATAAATGATGATTACGAATGCAATTGTCTGGCTGGTAGGGGCATGGGATTTTATTTCTTTTTTTGATTATTTCATAAGTGATAACTAATATGAAATAAAAGATAAAAACAAGGTAAATGTTGACGGTGTGGGTTTATGCTCTTCAAGAGCTACGCTTTAAATCTGTGCCTTGAAAACACCTCTTGCTGTGCTCTGTACTACTACCACCGAGAGAAGGTCTGTATTGCTGTGAGAGATTAATAGTTGAAACAGAAATGTATATATATGTCAGGTATATATATATTTGTAGGGGATTCTTTGTCTGGTGCCTAGGTCTGTTGGATGAAGAATGGGGCCGAGACCTATCAGCCAATGCTGGATTTATTAGACACTACAGAACGAACGCACCGGAAACCTGATATTGTTGCATAGCGTTACTTCATCGAAGCGACCTACCAGTCAGGTACAATGGATTTTTGACATTGTTCTAGACAGATAAACCTTTGACGATATTTGTACATATAATGAAACTTCTCTTTAGTAATTATTACAAAAAATGTTTCTGAGTTGATATTTTCGTAACAAATGAAGCAATGTAACNCCCCTTAAATAACTCAACCTCGACCCCACATCCCCACCAGCTGTCACGTGATACCGGACCTCTCCAGGACCAATTTACAGTGTTAACACAATGAAATGTCACGACCAGGACACGACAGAATGTTAGCCCATCCTTTCAAATTCCAATTCAGACCAGGATGCTATGGGGGACATCATGCCAAACAAATGGAGTAGACATAGATAGAGGGAAGCGAAAGGCATAGCTCCCCGAATGTTGACATGAAACCCGTATAATGTATAAAATATAATGAAATAAAAGACAAACCCCGATATTCTGCAGGGGGTCCAAGATTAGTCGCCGTAAACAATCATGCTTTGAGATATTGCAGGTTAGTTGTAATGTTCCTGAAACTGCTGGTTTGTAAAAGAAGGACATTACAATCTGTATATACATGTAAAAGTGTATCTCAGGAAAGTCCTTCTCGAAAATATATATAGTTTGTCAATGATTCGTAATGCAAGGTGTCCGTATACATACACGATAATCTACGTTAGAGGCAGCAGAGACATAAACTCGCAGATGGACGCTGTTTCCCGATCACACATGTTTCCCCAGTATATATATATCATGGTGATACTTTTTGTTTCGCTCACTTAGCGTAAGTGTGTGTAATTGACAAAAATGCCATAAAACAGCAGAGTTCGAAGGCGTATTATACCGGCCCGTATTTCTGTAGCTCCGAGGTTCTGTCGCCTTATCAGGCCCTCGCCTCTCATGATGGGGGCCATAACCACACACTATTGTTTTTATGTATCCTTAATGAAACCGAACGTGATAAGAGCGGAAGTTGCTGATTGGACAATGATACAGTCACAAAGTCTCACCTATCTGTGCAAGCGCCAAATTGAATAGGACAACGAAGGGAACGATCGCGATCATTAGTTATCAGAAAAGTGGGTTCCCAAACTTATCAACGAAATTCATGTAGGGCGGGAGAGTGTTTACGCATTAACTTTGTTAGGGCCAGCTCGTCGTTGTACACAGTTATCTCCCCTTATCTCGCAAACTTGATTTGTGATTTTTCTGATACGATTGCAACGGACGGCAACATTTGTTTCGATCGAAACGGGCAAATACCAGAGATGTACCGTAATTTGAATGCGTTGTCTGATATCAACGAGATAATTTTGGACCGATTAAAATTTATTTCTAATAGTTAAGACAATATAATTGTAACTATTGAACAACATCGATCCCCAGGGACTAGCAAAGCGTAGGAAATTCCCAAACTGGAGCCAGCTTGCTTTAAAAACAACTGTTATCACCATGGTAACACAAAAATATCATAAACAATAAAGCCAAATCAAATACATCAGGGTTTAGAAATAAAATAATTAGATATCTAAAAAAAAGACATTTTTCATCTACCAAGCGATCGTTATACTTCAACCAGCTAATATGGCGTTCGGTTGTAATTTGGCAATTTAACAAGTAATCATGCATGTTTCAAAAATAGAACAAGTGATGGTTTTGCCGTTGAGAAGTCCTACGGTGTACAACATAAGTTGAAAGAGTTTATGCTCATGATTTCACGTTTTCTCAAGGGTAAAAACGGAAATAAAAAAAGACAACACTATAAAAATGACATAATTCTGGTACGAACCCTCGTTTTCCAGTTGAATAGCTATGTTATCCAATTACCGACAACCCCCGTACTCCCGTTGCCTGCACGACGATACTGACATTTATAGGACTTTCTTACGCTTTTGTCACGTAAATCTTCAATATCGAGTCCTTTCCTCAGTCCTGAATGCAACAGAGTACAGATTCTAATTTTCTAAGAGGTTCGATTTTAGCTCCGAGCGACAGATGAAGAAACCTATATCGACACGTGGATTGGATTAACAGAATAATAGAAATCGTTGTTATTAGCGTTCATTCCAAGGCTTAACTACCCACCACAACGCGAATCTCGAACATTTTAATTTGGCAATTAATTGACTAGTCGGATAAAGTCAATAATTCACTTTCTTTTTAATTTAGTTTTGTTCATTTGGTTATCATTTTCATTATTGATTAGTAAAAATATTGAAAATAATATTTATACAAAAGTGACTGACCTCATTAAAATTTATAGTCATCCGCGAAGATGGGAAGGGGGCGATTTGGGATCCTGCAACCTCTCGACAGCTATGATCATGTAAAGACGGCATCCACTTTATAACCTCATTTCACTGCAGATATGGTTTCAGCTCATGTACACCCAACTCCGGTTACGGGGTGGGGGTGGGGGTGGGGGTG
>NW_018408919.1:2610772-2640221 GCF_002113885.1 Mizuhopecten yessoensis
GGGGGGTTGAAGGTGTGTACGAGGGAGATTTGTGGGCGTTAACTAGCTAGGTTGTTTGTTTGAGGTTTAGCGTCCTCGCAACAACATTTGTCATATGAAGACGGGTGCCTAGGGAGACACCGCGTGAAAGTAAGAGTAGAAAGGAGGGCAAGAAGCAGATCAATGTTGGCCACTTTAGTGCTCTAGTTGAAGACACAAAAATCGAAAACACGCGATTCTACAGGGAGTCCCGCATTAGTCGCCTCGTACGTCAGGAGGGGGGTACAGCAGGTATATTATTTTACTGATTCTACAGGGAGTCCCACATTAGTCGCCTCGTACGTCAGGAGGGGGATACAGCAGGTATATTATTTTACTGATTCTACAGGGAGTCCCACATTAGTCGCCTCGTACGTTAGGAGGGGGATACAGCAGGCATATTATTTTACTGATTCTGCAGAGGCACAGGTTAGATACGAATTCTGGGTCACAATAAAGTGTTCAAATTTAATTAGCACAGATTCGACTCACATACATATCTACAACAGTCTGTTGTGATGTGTGTGGGTTGTTTTGATGTATCATTTGTGTAAACATAAATGTTTCTCTGTTTCCATACCTACTTTGTTTTCGCAAATGACACGTAAAAGGTCAAGCTGTGACAAATTGTGAATTAGTTGAACAGTAGCACTTCTGAACTCCCTGACAAAATCTCCCGCCAAATGACGTCCATCATTGACAATGTCTTGCCGCCGTAGAGAAACGTCATTCGTAACTTTTCGGCTACGTCACGGAGGGGACATGATCTCGGTGGCTGAGGTCCCGGGAGGTGAGGGTGAATGGTGGGGAACTCTCTGACTTTAGACCTTCCCCCTATTTACTACCTGTTAAAATACCCACAGGGTACGTTACCTGCTCTGACGAGACGTCACCTGCCTGGCAAAGTTCATGTGCATTGGTAGCCGAAACAGGTAAAGTCAACGCATTAACTTGCTGTTGGTGATATGGCTGGTTTGATGTACACATTCCGCTTTATCCGATGACCGTTGGCCAGGTATACACTCACAACACCTGTCTAATCTGACCCTGAATAATCCGACATCCTTTCTGATCCAGCATATGCCCCTTTCTTGTATGAAAACTGCAAATTAAGACCTGTGCAATCCCATGTGGTGTCATCCTCGGATTTCCCGGGATAACGCTCTATTCCATGCAGAGACACTTAGTGAGCGTAATCCTGGAATGTCGAGGATGATTCACTGATAAATCAAACCGATACTTTGAGTCCTAAGGCATGTCGGATTAAGCAGGTTTAATTGTTTATAATAACAAAAAAAAAACATTTACAAAATGTCTTATCTTCTGTGATGTATCTCGGATTAAGCAGGTGTCGCTATTTTTGTGTCTTAGTAATAACAGAAAATGTATATTCAAAGTGCAATAATACATTTTCCCCGACAACGGGTTCGCGGGAATTCCGACGGTTACGTCGCTAAGGAGATCAGTGGTATCGATTTCAATGCCAAACCGCCGTCACAACCATCGGTCATTTCTTTCATATCCCCGCCGGACAACGGTCAGCACCTGTCAACAGGAAACCATCCTCAGTGTTGAGCTTAAGAATAAGGGCATCATAATATGCAAATGTCTATCGCAGACTATCGAGTTTCCGTCATTCACTAAAAATTCCAGTAGAAATATGTAAGGAGCGCAAAAACATATTCTCGTACTATCATTATTATTGCTGAACATTATTAGAGTTTCTTGCATTGAAGTAAACTAGAAATCATGAAAACATCCAGTTACTTTAATGACAAAATGATTGAACGTGGGTTGTTTTTTTTTTTTTTTTTTTTAAAGTTATCACCAAGAATCGTCAAGAAAATCAATATATTTTGGGCAAGTGTGTGGTCTCCAGTCCACCGAAAGTAGTTGAGCATCGTTGAAGTCACCAGGAAATTAATGGATGCGCATGTGCAATAACCATCACGATATCGATTGCAGTGTCCGACGATTACATGTACTAAGTATTTAACCTTCAGCAGAGAGGGCAATGACCGATATTAATCGCCAAAACAAGTAGCCGTAAAATCGAAGAAAAACGAACCATCGTTATATCGTCATTTACAGTTATTACATGTACGAGTTATCGAAAAGGAGCAAAAACTAATTATATCGCCAGAGCTATTTTTGGTGGATTCGTGAAGTGAGAAACTATAGTCATATTGCACAAAGATTTCACGTTCTTGTTCGATCTCGTTTATTTTGCATATACATCTTTGGACGTTGAACTTAGCCTTAACATTGTGTACGTACTTCATAAAAATTAATGATATACTGAGTTCAATTCAATATGTATCCTTTAAAATCAACGAACAGAAGAAAAATTATACTTCACATGTGTCAAGATAAGCGCTATCAATTTCTACCATTGTACCGGGTTTTCCATGGTCTTTGTGGGAATGTAAATAAATATACATTTGTACATAATGTAAATATTCATTTGTAAATGTCAAATATTCATTGAGGCGATCGCCACTGTCTTTTGTGCTAACTCAGGTAAATCATTGCCTACAAGTAATGATACCACAATTCAATAGAAAACGTGTAGGTTTTGTATTCAGATCCATTTGTAGAAAAACTTGTCAGCTTGAAATTTTAATTGTCATGAAATAAAATCGAAAAAAATAGATGATAATAAAAATAAAGTCATATAAATCAAAATATTTGTTTTTGTTATGTTAAATGTGCAATTACGTGAAAGTGTATGCTGATTCTTAATGCAAAAGCACTTTTGTCACTTTTAAAAGAACGAGAAACAGTGTATTTTGCTATTATGTTTTATACCATTAAGCTGACTAGGCGTTGGGAAATGTATCATTCAAGGCTGGAGAGATCCCCAAGTTGACGACTGTTATTATGGTATATAGGTGTTTAGGGGTGAGAGGGTACGGGAAGGGAGGGTCGGGGGTATTGTTACGGTGTCCGCCATTGTGATACCTAACTGTGACATAGTAATGAAGGCTAAATATGATTAATATAGTCCGTGGTCTATATGTTTGGCTCCAAAGACAGTTACAAACAGACGTACATACCACTGGGGACCTGTGATTCAGACCAGGTAATCTGTCATCGCTCGCGCGTAAAAAAGATAGTCTACAGAAACAGTGTTTTCAAACAAAACCTTATAATGTCTCATAATTCACGCAATAAATCAGAGAAACACGAATTGTGTATTCAAGGAAAGAAAAGAAAAGAAAAAAAGGATACATTTTTCAAGCTAAGAAACAAATAAAAGAAAACCCCCATCAACAATGGTGTCAGAAAAGGTATATTTCAGAATGTTATAACGTAAAATCCTGCATCATTTATAACACATTTTCTGAAGATTTTTACAGTAAGATATTGGACTGTTTTTTTCTCTTTAATTCGTGTATGGAGAATTGTTTATCCGATATTTTTATTACTGTATTTTACTTATTTATTTTCAATATAAACACGGACCAAAGCAAACATACATCAATATATCATATTGATGCTGCTGCCATTGTGTGTTGTAAACAATGGGGATTTTTTTACAATTCAAGATACACAGATATGTACTATTTTCTTTTTTATCTGCAATACGACATAAACGTGAATGAAAAAATCGATAACACATCATCAATCGGAGTCACGTACCTGACTCACCTGGCTGGCCACGCCCCTTTATCGATGTGTTTCTGTATGCGAGACAGCCGCGGTACCACCCATTTTCCAACAGGCAAGAGGGCGGAGACTTACGACAGACAAGGGATGGCAAATCAGTACGATCGACCAAAGATTGAGGATTACAAGTTAAATTCTATCTTGGAAAGGATTCTGAATAGTTTTGCTGCTGGAAAGAAGATGGGAGTAGCGACAGGATTGCTTCTAATGATGTTTCAACTCGGTGTTAGATTTTGCGAGCGCCACGCTAGCGGAGAGTAAAAATGTTTGAACAGAGAATTCATATTTAATAGAGCCAAGCATAACCGAATATATACTGACAACAAAGGAAGCAGATTTGTAAAAAACAACTTGAAACGTCTTTTTTTTCTTTACATGCTTAAGGCCTAAAGTTGCTTGCTAGGATAGCACACGACCAAGTTTGTTCAAATGAATGACCTTGTCCAGCTGCTCTGAAGGTAGCATGCATGAAATTAAAGTTTTCCAACAAGTATCCTTCGGTTATAGATTAATGATATAAATTCTGAGTCTATTCACATAAGTTTGACCTAAACTCACAACAAAGGTCAGATATCTGCGCGTGTGGTGCAGTTGATAACGCACTCTCCTTTCACCAAGGTGGTCAGAGTTCGATTCCCCGATCGAACTTGAAAAGGTATGTATGGAGTCGCCTGTCCGACCACGTGGGTTTTCTCTGGGTACTCCGGTTTCCTCCCAAATTAAGGCCCCTGTGCGCTAACATTCGGGCCAACAAGAGTGATTAATATCAGCTATAAAACTTTCTCATCATTGGTGTAAAGTAAATACATTTTTTATCATGAATATCATTATGAGTAACAACTGCGCAATACAGGCTCATTCGGCCTCTTGTTTATACTCTTACAAAATACATACATGTATAAACCGCTCTGATACCAACACGTTTCCTTACATCCTTAAATTTAGAATCCGAAGCCGGTCGGTCTGTAAACAGTTTTAATGCTCTTGATAATCTCACAGCCTCAACCCATCCTTACTGGGTTATTGTTGCTCATATGGGTCCAACCAAACCAGTTGTACCTTTTTGTGCACGTGATTGTTAAATTAAAACACTTATAACTGAATATTCTCAATATATACCGGATTTGTAATTCAGTTATCGTTTTAATGTTTAAATAACAACGTGACGTTCTTTCCTTTCCCGAGCTGTTTTAAGAGGCCGGAGAGCTTCGGATCTCTTGGGATACTTTGTTTCCCTACTTTTCCGTGAAACAAACCTAATCAATCAATGACTCATATTACAATCTCACCAATAAACATAATTATCAAATTACACTTCAAACAAATTATGTAATTTTCGCATTGTAATAATAGCCGTTCCGATGATGACTTTCACTTAGGAATGACCCGCTGTTAATGTAAAACCTAGTTTTGTTGATACGATTTCGCATCTTTGACCCTTTAAGCAGTAAATATGTTTATGTGTTTTTTCTTCGACTGAATCAGCAGGACCTGGATGTTTTCCCTGTCAGCTTCTGATGTATTTATAGGTGCGCAGAGACGTCCCTTATCCTAGCGAACCGATCGATAGGTAAACGAAGAATCGATTTTTTAACGAAATTTCACCATTGTTAGCCAATATATCTATATAGATTCATTGCGCGGGGAGCCAAGTCAGAACTAATCCTGTCTATTATACGATAGAGTGTAAGAACATACGTGTTTTTTATTGATTTTTTACATCTTATATAAAGCAAAAATAGAAAAAATAAAAATTAACTCAATAAAATGTATGAGCCGTTATTTCATTCTTAGTAAAATGATCAAAATACAATATACGAGCAAGGGAGAGAACTCATGTCGATTGCTTAAAATCCGAAATTCCAGGATATTTTGTAATTCGCGTTTTATCTCACAGATATAGGAGACATGAAAATGAAAACACCTAAATATTTCAACGACGAGTAAAGTTGTGTGATAATTGTTTTTATTCTTAAAAAATATGATCAAGACCCAATACGAACAAGGGAAACTACTTATCTTGCGAAAAACAATGAAGGTTCGAAAATCCGGGAAAAATGCCTATAATTTGGACCAAAATATCCGGATGAAGAAGAAAGTATTATACGGATCATCGGTTTCGGTAGCTTAAGAATACTGCCGAAAACTTTAAACTTGAATGGGTTTTTTACCTGGACTGGATGACAATAGCTCCAATAATTTATTTTTGAAAGAAACCCATGCATTGGGGGAAATAATAAACATGATATAAACAAAATGTTTATCAACAACAGTGTTCTGACAGTAAATATGTAAAAGGTCAGGCTGGAATTTGAATCCTGAACTTCCGGTCACATTACGGTCTCGTACAAACTGAACTTCCGGTCACATTACGGTCTCGTACAAACTGAGCTTCATGTACATGATTAACAATAGTTCCTTGTCCAGCCAAATTGTGTCTAAAACGGAAGTGAATTAATAGTGGGTTACTTGTGTATGGAAAACTACAGTGAAATCCCCAAGTGTTCTGCCTACAGCGGGTCAGGAATCCTTAAGGCATCTGTTTGTCGATTGTCCAAGTGACGACGTTTCAATTATATACGGGATGTCTGCTATATTCACGATTCCTGTCAGTAAATGAATATGAAATGTATTTTATATTTATATGCCTTATCATATACCTATAAAAGTCAATATTTTTAAACGGTTTACCTTCTATATGTTCCAATCTCCCAAATCACATTGCACGTGAACTTGGTACAGTGCGACGCACTCGTGAGTACTGCGCACCGTCTTGCCGACAAAGGACGCGAAACAACGATATAGCCATTTACAAAAAATGACAGCACTGGCAATGCAGCATAGTAATCTGTCCAGTGGGAGTTTCTTGGGTACAAAAGGTCGATGTGTCCAGTCTCCGTTTCCAATTCACAATAATGGTAAGAGTGCATACTACCGCTAGATATAATTGTGGTTTTTTTTTATATCACCCTGCCAAAAGATATATTGCATGGTCGTTCCTTTTCGCCGACTTGTCTCTGACGAGTGATCAACAATGTTTTATAATCAGTACACTTATATACATACAGATATAATCCAAAAATGTATTTTGTTGTTTTTATTTGTTTGTTTGTGTATTTAATGATTGTTTATTTGTGTGTTTACTTTTTTGTTTGGGATTTTAACATCTTCGCAACACTTCACTGCATGGAATGACGACAGTGTCGGACCACAGGGACATGATACTTTGTTACATCTATATTTGGACCTAAACTTAGTTGTTCAGAGTAATTTTATATACTCGTGTATATCATCATTGGGGTGGCATTTTTATCGAAAGTTGATCTAAACTCCTTAAACGTGTAACATTACCTTTAACACCTCAGTTTATTAGGTCAAAATATGTCTGTAACAAATTTTCAGGTCCCTGTGTGTCGGACCTGTGCAGGAACCTACTTGTGACAGTGATATATCCCACAGGGACTGACTTGTCAGATGCTATATAACGGTTGATATGTACGTGGTCGTCAAAGAATATATATATTCTTTGATAAAGTAGAGTGACACGTCCCTGTGCTGTCTCGTGACACGTCCCTGTGCCGTCTCGTGACACGTCCCTGCGCTGTCTCGTGACACGTCCCTGCGCTGTCTCGTGACACGTCCCTGTGCTGTCTCGCTAAGCTCCACGCGGTCCATAATTCTTACCGAGGGACATCACGGAAAAGAAAAGAAAGATGCAGAATAATAGTAAGTAGACGAAAATACAAAAATATCGCAATTTAAACCACACAATCTACACAGAAGCTCCAAATCTAGACTTGACCTCATAACTAGAATTTTTAATTCACAAATTAAAATTATGTTATAATTTTGATTTCGTGAATCCATGTCTGATCCGAAGTTCCAAATTACGAGGCGATAAGCTTGTAGACAAATTCAGCTGGTCGATTCTTTACAACCCCTTACGTGCTGGCAGCTATAGTCTACTTCAAACCGCTCGAAAATCAGTCGTATCACTTAAATCGACCGCAGCTTCTTGTTTGTTTCGCTTTAGTTGAAATTAAAATGTTTCGTTTTAAAATAGTATCATCTTCGTCTAGTCTATATCTATCATGACTCACCGCTGATTTCGGCTGCCAAACGTTTATTGAACTTACCGTTATAATTATAGGCTTAACTGTTTTTCTTGAAAGAAAAATCAACACGCATGCATTTGATATCCAATACGCTCATGGATTTTTCGTTCCATGTTCGTGTATTGGGCATATTAGCTAATCTGCACTTTGGCGGCCTATAATGGAGGCAAATATTGCTTCTAGGCCGGAAATGAGACAGGAAAAATAGGATGAAAGACTAAATCCACATACCTTTGGTCAATTATCACGCCAACTTTTAGAAGACGTCTTCCGATCTTGCAAAGCGTACCTGACGTAATTGGACAAAGCGCGTGCCATAAAGGAATGTGTATAGCGCCATCTTTGTCGCCTGTCTGCTCAGGAGGTTTACCGTCAACACCTGGTAAGGGCGAGCGCACAATTCGGAAAGCTAATGTGATAATTGGGCTAAAGTAGACTTAATTGTCCACACATAGTCCTGACTCGGTGTTTCTTACCTACTAGTTTATGCACTAGTTAACACCTATCTGTGTTTAAGTGTGACTCCTTTCAGTTATTTTTAGATAAGTAAGATATTTAATTGAAGTCAACAATAATGGTCTCTGACAGAACTTATGTATCACTGTTAGAAATATCTACGGAGTCCTTCCTTTTTAAACCTCTTCCTGTCAGACAACCCATGCCCTTCAATCGATTCATCCGTTGGAACAATCACTTCCATTCCATCAACTTATAGAATCCAATCAATACTTTATCATCCATAAACCCCTTCTAACATCAATATCTCCACTTCAATCATCCTCTTTCCTTCCGTAAACTTCATTCTTGCCATCATCCTCTTTCCTTCCGTCAACATCTTCCCTTCAGTATCCTTTCACTTTCGTCAACGTTTTCCCTTCTACATCCTCTTTCCAATCTCGACATCTTTCATTCCATCATTCCTTTTCCCACCGTCAACCTCCCCCTTCCATCATCTTTTTCCTTCCGTCAACATCTTTCATTCCATCATCCTTTTCCCCCCGTCAACATCCCCCTTCTATCATCCTCTTTCCTTCAGTCAACATCTTTCATTCCATCATCCTTTTCCCCCCGTCAACATCCCCCTTCTATCATCCTCTTTCCTTCAGTCAACATCATTCATTCCATCATCCTTCCCCCCCCCCCGTCAACATCCCCCTTCTATCATCCTCTTTTCTTCCGTCAACATCTTTCTTTCCGTCTTCCTTTTCTCTTCTGTCAACTTCTTCCCTTTCTTCACCTCTTCCATTTCGGCAATATCTCCTTTTTCTTCATACCCTTTCCTTCTTAAACATCTTCCCCTCTATCATCCCATTTCCCTCCGTCAACATCTCCTCTACGAACTTCCTCCTATCTTCCTTCAACATTCCCCTTTCATCAATATCTACTCCGTCAAAATCTTCACTTCCATCGCTTTCTTTCCTCCCTCAACTCTCCTGCCTTTATCCTCTTTCTTTCCGTCAACATCCCCCTTCCATCATCCTCTTTCCTTCCTCAACAACTCCCCTTTCATCATCATCTTTCCTTCCGTCAATATCCCCTTTCATCATCCTCTTTCCTTCCGTCAACATTCCCTTCCATCATCCTCTTTCCTGCCATCATCATTCCCTTCCATCACCCCCACTCCTTCTTTCAACATCTTCCCTTCCATCATTCTCTCTCCTTCCGTCATTATCCTTCCTTCCATCATCATATCCCGTCCATCCTCTTTCCTTCCGTCAACAAATCCCGTCCATCCTCTTTCCTTCCGTCAACATCTCCTCTTCCTTCATCCTCCTTTCTACCGTCAACAACTCCCCATCCATCATCCTCTTTCCTTCAGCCAACATCTCCCCTTCATTCATCCTCTTTCCTTCCACCAACATCTCCTCTTTCGTCATCCTCTTTCCTTCAGCCAGCATCTTCCTTTCCATCATCCTCTTTCCTTCCGCCAACATCTCCCCTTCCATCATCCTCTTTTCTTTCGTCAACAACTTCCCTTCCATCATCCTCTTATTCCGTCGATATCCCCTTCCATCATCCTCTTTCCTTCCGTCAAAATCTCCCTTCTATCATTCTCTCTCCTACCGTCAACATCTCCCTCCTATCATTTTCTCTCCTACCGTCAACATCCCCCTTCCATCATCATCTTTCCTTCCGTCAATATCCCCCTTACATCATCCTCTCTCCTACCGTCAACATCTCCCTTCTATCATTCTCTCTCCTACCGTCAACATCCCCCTTACATCATTCTCTCTCCTACCGTCAACATCCTCCTTCCATCATCCTCTTTCGTTCCGTCAACATCTACCTTCTATCATTATCTCTCCTTCCGTCAACATCCCCCTTACATCATCCTCTCTCCTACCGTCAACATCCCCCTCCCATTCTCTTTAATTCCTTCCGTAAACATCTTCCCTTCCATCATCTTCTTTCCTGTCGTCATTATCATCCATTACCTCATACTCTTTCCTTCGGTCAAAATCTTCTCTTCCATCATCCTCTTTCCTTCCGTCAACATTTCCCTTCCAGCCTCTTTCTTTCCGTCAACACATCCCCTTCCATCTGAGGATGTGTTTGTATGATAGAACAGTGGATGTTTGTGTTTCATGCGAAGAGAATAACTCGTAGACAATGGCTTTGTAATGCGCGTTAAACAATTAAAATATAATATTATTAATGTGAAACCCATTTTCCAGTCGTCTTCATATATCGGCTCAGCTTAGCTGTTAAAAGGAGGTAAAATCCCTAACAAAGATGAAAAAGACAAAAATAAACGTTTTCCAAAACCAATACAAACCTGCCGGTGTATTATGATCTGACAAAACGTACCTACAAAATGTATATAGAAAAAAAGATAAAATACATATTGATCACGAACAGTCCTCGACTGCACTCAAACGTTGATCGTCTTTTAAACTTAACAATCATCATTATTCAATTGAAGTGTTCCATGTTGAAAAACACTTAAATTGATTTTGGAGAGAATTATAAAATACATTTGAGAAGTTTCCATTTAAATTAATCCATTTAAAAGTCCGCACAGTGCTTAAAGAATGTTTCGGATCGTTGCAACCAAATAAGGTCTAATTGTGGGGTATCGGGGTATCCCCCCTACCCCTCCCCTGTGTCACCACTACATAAACCCGGTATACACATCAACAACTCCTGAGCTATCTGATTTACGCCGATAGCGTCAGATCCGTATTTTGTTTTTCATTTTAGAAGGTAATTGCTTTCTTAATAGGAATCAAAGCGAGGTCACTAACTATATATTCTTTGAACATTTGAGGCACGCAAACAAGTTTAGATAAAGAAAATTGGATAACTACACGACACGTTTAAAAGTATCGCAGCGCTTATAAAGATTAGGAATTCGAAAATGTCATCATTTGTTTTTTTTCAAACAAATTATAATTATTAGTTTTACCTGTATATAACGGTTAAACATATACACACAAGTCTCTGTAAGAATTACACAACAGGTATGTAGATTGCGGATATGATATTTATCCCCAGATAGAAATGAAAAGTTAATCAAGTATATGATATGACTGAAAGAAATACTGGCGATAAGTCATACGAGGCGTAAATTGATATCTGCAATGATTGTTATCACGAAATAAATTCACCTGTATTCCTCTGATACAGGTGAGTCAGAGTGACAATATCATTGGTTTTGTCACCTGAGTGTGGTCTAGTAGGGGGGTTTGTGGGAGGGGGACGGATTGAGATCAGACCCGATATTTAGTCAGATAGGTATCGACATGACGAAATTATCTACTTTTAATCTAAAATACTTCAAATATTCACGGAAACCAATGACAATCTATATTACATTTCATTATCCGCGTAAGGTATATTTATCGCCTATATTGGTTTGTACCCGATAAATTTAGAGATACATGTAGACCACAGTGCTACCGGACACTCTCTGTCTGCGGTCCTTATCAGTACTTATATTTTACCTATGTAAGGGAAGTAACTCTTCCTTTTCTATCAGTACAACTAGAGAAATTGATCAAAATGCCGTGTCGCTGAATTTCAGCATACTGCAGACGGCAAAAAACTGAAAAGATACCGTTTGCCAGGGACAGTTTATAGTTTCCATTATACGTCCCTGCGTTTGCGCTTTTTGTATTTTAAATATTTTCAAAAACAAAAAATTTACAACCCGAGTATGGGATTGAAATAAGTGTTACATTTTTTGTGTTATTAAATTTTTGAAAATTCATTCTTGTAATATGGTTGCAGCACATTTTTTTGTGTTATCAAATTGATGAAAATTCTCGTAATAATGTAACAAAAAAAAAGACAATGTGGCTATAATCTGCTCTCTGCAGATATAAAGGGGCGGAGGTTATATATGGCAAATGGTGGTAGCGGTAGGGGAGGGGGATATGTGTTAAGGTGGATAAATGTGGTTATGGAGAAAGGAGATAATACAAGGGAGGGTTAAGAGAAGGCGGATGACACATGCGGTTACTGTATCTTATGTCCCACTAAATCATGCCGTGTATCCATTAAAATCAATTTCGCTGTCGAAATATACACGACGACGTGACCCGACGAATGACCCGGAAGTAATTATACTGTCAACATTATTTCACTGGAGGGCGCAGCTTTAAACGACACAATGGTCTCGCGTTATTCCAGCGGTTTCCAGGCATGCGTAGCAGCTGACAGTCAAGGGGACGCCAGTCAACAAGAAAAGATAATAACATTTTTGTACTTTAGATTCAAACCATTTTTACTTATTTCCAAACTGCAACACATGTATATTTAAATAATTTAAGCTATTGAGTTTGATCAGACAAATTTGCATTTCGAGCTACCTGTATTTGGTAATATTTGAAAAGGAACTGAAAAGATGTTAAATCGTTCCATGTCAGTGATCTTAACTTAGGAATTTCGTTATATTTTCTGTACTTCGATAGTTCATTCCCTGCATATAATCATAATAACACTGATTTTAAATATTGTACTGTTAAATGGTTAAAACTTAAAAGTCTGTGGCGAATCCATTGCTACAAGGAACTGGTGTTCATTTCTCAACTTGATTCTGATTATGTCTCCAGTAGTGGTACTCAAAAATCTGTTCTTTCCATACACGTATTGTTTTGTTTTGTTTTTGCATTTTAACTGCCCATCGAGTTCATTTTGGACAAAAACAAAACTGTAACACACAGATTTTTACGAAATAGGAATACATCAAACTTAAACTTAAAAGCATACAGGTATATATTGATTTTTTTTTAAATTGTTCAGACAATTGCATAATTCGCGAACTCGGTAACCACCTGATGTATGAGAGTTTGCCGCTTTATACAACATCATGTATAATAGCATCCTGGTTCTGAAGTGCAGTAAACCCACACATGTTTACTCGACTCTCACCCCCTCCCTCTCCCCCTCCCCCTCACCCACCCCCAACCTTTATAATTTTTGTTAATTTTCCTCGCCTCCGTTCCATTCCTACGAGATATCCTTCTAGAATATTACGACGGGGAAGAAAATACTACACCATTGCTTCTACCCAAGACGCATCAGAAGACATTATCGGAGAACAGAAAAGCACAAACTGTCATTATCTGTTACTAATACAAACCCTTCAGATTCGCACATCGTAATAAAACCAGGCAACTCAAACTTTATTGTTGAATATTGTCACCTCAGAGTCCTGTTTCAGACGCCTTTCATCGCACGCTAACTTAACGCTGCTCTCAAACAATATTACCGATTTTTGAAAAAGATAGTGTCGAGTCGAAAAATGGTTTAAATTTTATCATCTCTCATCCGTAAGAATGTAATGCATTTCCTATGTACGTCGAAAAAGGAATACTCTTTTTGTCATTTAGGGTAATGAAAAAATGAAAGAGAGAATGATTTATATAGTTTTTGAAGTGAACAAATTCTTAAAGATTCCATTTACTGAACATTAACACGAAATCGTGTCTGCGATATTTTCTTCTCTTAAAAAATGAAAGTGTGATTCAAAATCAGGAAACACTTTTAAAAACCGATGTGGATATATTTCATTTGTATTCAGCTCCGGGTAAAAGTACAAATGCAAATTGCAAATACAGCAAAATAATCACTGTGGCACCTTAGTATTTGAAGTTAAAGATGAAATGTCTTATTCTGGGTTTTCAACCTCAATTAGGAGGAAAGTCCCGTTTTCTGCTGCAACAAGACAATTATATTACACTGGACAGAGGGATAAGGCTTATGATCATAGCAATCTGTTTATCATGGCGCCTGAGAAATTACAGGGAAACACAAGCCGACAGTAATTTATTCGGATAAATAACAGGCCAGTGTCGCCCGCCATCAGGACCACTTAGACGCTTTGAACAGTAGATGACCCCTATGACCTTTCATACCGGAAGTGGATACTGTGCAAATTGCATCAGAACTTGTGACTATTTTGCACTGGAAGTGGTGGAATTACATAACAAGAATCGAAGTTTTATCTATTTTTTTACACAAGCAATGTTCATATAAAAATGTCTAAGCACTGTCTAAGATTGAGAAAGAGCCGACTATCGTTGCAACGCGCTTAAACACGTACATTGGTTATGTGGAACAGTTTTATAACCAATGATTTAGTTGTACTATTGTTATATTAGGGTGTCATATTGGGGATTTCGAGGCGTGATTTACGACATGAACTAAGGTTCTTCCTTGTCGTTTTCGTTCTTAACGATAACCTAGTCTAACACTCAAGCTCCAAACGCTGACATGCCCTGTTTTATATGGTGCAGAATCAAGTTATCTGCGATTTTTTTTATTGATTCATTAAGCTTACTCATGGAAGGAAATCCCTAGGAGACGCTCGTACTTGTTTGAGTTCACGGGAGGGGAAGGGAGGAAGGGAAATTGATCGAGGGGTGAATTTATTCATGCACTCGAACATTTTAATCATTTTCTTTGCCGAGACTCAACCAAATCTTGCACAAACATGTGTTGCTGGTATACCCGGTGATCAAAATACGATGGTCAAGCATCATTCGTGCTGGTCAAACACTTTTTTCACCCATACCAACACTGGTTTGGGATGATGATTATGCAACTATGTTGGTCAAGAATTGGTCAAGGACAGATGTACCTACCGGCCAAAGATTATCAGACTTGGACTATTCTGTAGCTGTACCATATGACTTAGCACGATAACGGTCAACGCGACCTTTATGCTACATTCAAGCTTTGCAATGACCATGATATTAAGATCAACACAGAGAGGACACTGGCCATTATTTATGGCCAAAGAGGTGTTCTTTTTTTCGCAAGCACCGCCCCTCCCGGATCGGCTTACCAGATAAGTAACTAATGGTCACTTTCTACGGCCGCTGGTCATTCACAGACTAAACATTGGCGACGATAATCTTCGGCCAGACACCTTCGTAATTTCTCACTTTTATCGTCGACTTACAAAAGCGGACAATACTGACCACTGATCTCATTACCTATCTGGACTATCTATAGAGATTAGATATGGTGTTTGATATAATGACCACTGTCCAACCGACCTCCGGCCAGTGGTCAGATGATAGGTACTAATCCGGACAGTATGGTTTACCGCTGGACCGTAGTTATAACGAGCGGGTGTCTGTAATCCAGTAATAGCTAGGATAACGAACATACAACATACAATATATATATGGTATTGCTGGAGGAAATAATACAACAGATCAAGATGTTTTAACGACTTTCGAGGTTGTTGGAATGTCGACTTTTTGATAAGTTCTGTAGACGTACAACCCCTTTATCTTGTCGAACATATCGTGTTTCTCTAGGTTTTAATGATAGCAAATTAGAGTCTGCTGAATTATGTTATCACTCTCCCTTCACTTTTGGTTTACAATACAAACGCTGTTCTCTCTTTGTGTATCTCTGTGTCTGTCTGTGTCTCTGTCCTTCTCTGTGTATCTCTATGTCTGTCTGTGTCTCTGTTCTTCTCTGTGTCTGTCTGTGCCTCTGTCCTCTTCTGTATATCTCTGTGTCTGTCTGTGTCTCTGTCCTTCTCTGTGTCTGTCTGTGTATCTCTGTGTATCTCTGTGTATCTGACTGTGTCTCTGTCCTTCTCTGTGTCTGTCTGTGTCTGTCTGTGTCTTTGTCCTTCTCTGTGTATCTTTGTGTCTGTCTGTGTCTCTGTCCTTCTCTGTGTATCTCTGTGTCTGTCTGGGTCTCTGTCCTTCTCTGTGTATATCTGTGTCTGTCTGTGTCTCTGTCCTTCTCTGTGTATTTCTGTGTCTGTCTGTGTTTCTGTCCTTCTCTGTGTATCTCTGTGTCTGACTGTGTCTCTGTCCTTCTCTGTGTATCTCTGTGTCTGTCTGTGTCTGTCCTGCTCTGTGTATCTCTGTGTCTGACTGTGTCTCTGTCTGTGTCTCTGTCATTCTCTGTGTATCTCGGTGTCTGTCTGGGTCTCTGGCCTTCTCTGTGTATCTTTGTGTCTGTCTGTGTCTCTGTCCTTCTCTGTGTATCTCTGTTTCTACCTATGTCTCTGTCCCTCTCTGTGTATCTCTGTGTCTGCCTGTGTCTCTGTCCCTCTCCGTGTATCTCTGTGTCTGACTGTGTCTCTGTCCCTCTCTGTGTATCTCTGTGTCTGTCTGTGTCTCTGTCCTTCTCTGTGTATTTCTGTGTCTGTCTGTGTCTCTGTCTTTCTCTGTGTATCTCTGTGTCTGACTGTGTCTCTGTCCTTCTCTGTGTCTCTGTCTGTGTCTGCCTGTGTCTCTGTCCTTCTCTGTGTATCTGTCTGTGTCTGCCTGTGTCTCTGTCCTTCTCTGTGTATCTCTGTGTCTGCCTGTGTCTCTGTCCTTCTCTGTGTATCTCTGTGTCTCTGTCTTTGTCCTTCTCTGTGTATCTCTGTGTCTGTCTGTATCTCTTTCCTTCTCTGTATATCTCTGTGTCTTTCTGTGTCTCTGTCCTTCTCTGTGTATCTCTGTGTCTCTGTCTGTGTCTCTGTCCTTCTCTGTTTTCCTATCACTGTGTCTGTGTCTATCTGACTGTTTCTGCCTGTGTGTCTGTATGTCTGTTCCTGTGTGTCTGTCTATATGTCTGCCTGTCTCTGTCTCCCTCCCTCTGTCTCTGTATATATGTTTTTATTACATGCCTGGTTTCTTTTGCTGGTATCGTATATGGTATTGCTTTCCGGATTTTTGGTTTCTCTATGAATTTTAAGTCATTTCCTTTTGTTTTTGATATTACCCTTTTTCCGCTGTTCTCGCCTTTTTAATGCTTCCTTTGCTCCGTTATTGTTTCGGATGATTTGTTTCTCCTCTATTCCTGGTCTTGCATTCCCTTTTCTTTTCTATATCGTTGGTTCCTTGTGTTATTGCATTTTTAATGTTTTGTGTTTGTATTCCTCAACAATGTGTTGCTGTATTGCATTCATTTCGGCAACTTCTTGATTTAGACATCGTTTTTATTTTCATTCTTGGTGTTTTCTTGGAACTGTAAACTTTGGTTTGTTTTAGTTTTGTCTGGTTTAACGTCCTATTAACAGCTAAGGTCATTTAAGGACGTGCCTCCGTGTGTGTTGTGCAAGGTGCATGTGTGTATGTGAGCTGGAGACAGGGTATGTCGGTGTATACTGTAAACAGCTGTTGTACTCGTTTTTGACCTGATAGATAGATTTCCGAGATCCCCTCGGTTTTTCCTCATGTTGGTCTCCTCTTTGATTCGGTGTCCACGAGTTCTTTTCTGCAGTCTCTGCAATCGTTGTTTCCTTATGATTTATTCAAGTGGTCCTGCTATAGTTTCCACTTTATTTTGACAATACCTTTGTTCTGTTGTTTTTCCCTTCACTTTTACGTTTTCTTTTGTAAATCGCTGTTTCTGTTTTTTCTATACTTTTGTCCTATTTTCGTTTCTCTTACTTTCAATTTAACCACCGTCCATATTTTGAACCTATTTTTTTGTTCTTTTGCTATCTTTGTACTCTTGCCTCGCGTCTTGTCCAAATATGTTGTCTTGTCTTTTGTTTTGGAGTTTCCCCATTTCCGACTGGTCCCCTTTTGCATGTTTCTTAGTTTTGTATTTTTGTTAAGAAATTATTGTTTATCAAAGTTTGCGAGCATTTTCAGTTATTATAATCATTTTGTAATCCCATGCTTCACTTTCCCTTGTGTATCTTTTGCGCGATACCTCTTGTTTCATTTTAATGTTGTCTTTTCTTCATAGAATCTTTCTTGCGATGTGCGCCACGTTAAATGAACCGTGTTTTCATGACACGTGACTGCTGTTTTACATCCCATCCTATATTGTCGATGTGATATCCAAACCTCTGGCCCGCCCCCTGGTAGCAAACACCAGAGACAACACACTGTCAGCGGTCCTACGCACGACCTCCTTGGTAGGCAGTTTGTGCTTATAATGACAGATTTCGCGGTTAAGTTTGTTGCTTTATATATATATGCTTAGTTACTTTTCTTTGTTTACACAGATTGTCAGCAGGTGTGATCATATTGAAACGGTGGCATTGTTTTCAATAAATCCGTATCAATCGAACTATTTGCCACTAAGGTATCAACGTGTTTGGAACAAGCGTATTTGTCACGTTGTAGCTCAATCTGGTTCCGTCAATACATTACATATTTACTTGACACACAGATTACCCGCGGAAGGTGACACTAGTCAACACTAACCAAACATTTACTTTTCCTTACGAACAAACCAACAGACAATCTGACGTTAGTCGTATGATAAGCGAACAGATGTTACCGCCATTCAAATACATGCATATGTCCTCTTCTTAGGTCGGCAAGTCAATAAAGGCAATCGAAGGGGTCAGCTACAGAGACACAAGGGTTTGTATATATATATATATATAGTAGATAATAAATAAATAAGTCTTTGCGAAGGAAAATATAGAATAAAAACTTTTTTTTCCAGATCATATATATATATATATGATTTTTATGTTATGAGGTATGTAAAAGGTAAACATATATATATATCATCAGGTGAAACACGGCTCCCTGTGATGTTAGTTGTAAGCATAAACTGATGCATCTGCTAACTGTGGGGACAGTTTGTTACAACTTTAATGTTTTGAGTCTAATGTCCTTGCACAGTGATATCAGCTCCATAAGTTTCATGCACAGGGACCTGAGAATTCGTTACAGCTGTATTTGGACCTAAACTAAGGTGTTTAGAGTACGTTTACACGTTTGGAGGATTTTGATCAATTTCCGGTAAAAATGCCACCCCAAATTATGATAATATACGAGAAGGGAGGAAAGCTCTCGATGTCGAAAATAGACACTCAACTAACTTTCTTGCATCAAAAATCACATTTATATTTGTTGTACGAAAACATGCTTGGTACTGTTGGAAAGATGGATAATTTTTCTTTCACAAACCTCCTATTTGTACGTACAATGTTTTCTCCTTCCGCAGACATGGACTCCGTTTCCTCCAAAAACACACGCCATTTCAGAGTTTCAAAGTTTTTCGCAGTCATTGTGCCACTTTTTCCATATTTATGAGGTTGACGTCAGCCACGTGCTAAGACATTCGGTGTCATTGGCTGGTTATTTCACGGGAGGAATGGCTGCGCTCTTCGGAACATTTCGTGGTTAACTCTCGACGCTATACACACACAAGAGGATTCACAAAACGTCAGTCTCATGAATATGGAATAAATCAAATTTATACATCAATATTTTGGATTCGAACTTTTAAATTTCGAAGCGCATTACATTTTTGAGGTCAAGCTGACTCAACTAAAATCTCTTTTCCGTTTCTCTACGATGACCGCGTGTTAAGTAGACAAACGAAGTGAGAGGGAATTATTTGATTCAAACCCGATGTTTAATAGCGGTATAATGCTCAAACCTGAATGTGCTGTGAAACAGTTACGCATAGCACAGTCGATAGGAGAAACGTGTTCTTCAACTCGTCAAAGTACCGATAACACTACGACGAATGGTAAGGTTGGGTTTGGATCTAATTGTTTTATAAAAGATTGAGGGTTAAATTTTTCTATTACTTTAATCTACGTTTTTTATTTAAACATATTTTTATTTGCATCTATTTTACAAATGGGATTGGGCACAAGTTGTCCAATTTATATTAATCTGCGTTTGTATTTACCGCTGAAATGTGTAAACAATGCGACGCCATCTTGGAAACGACAAATACAGCCCGTACTTGCACCCTTTGAGAGTATGTTTTATATTCATTCAAATTTTGGGCAACAAAGAAACGTCAGATGAAACCGATCATATGGTATATTATTAAAGTGTGTTGCTCCCATCTTGTATATTCAAACATAACTTCAATTTTAGCAGAAGAGTTTCAACGGCATTGTTTTTCATCAAACTTTTGTTTTATAATAGTAGAGAGTCTTTTCGGCTATGCGGGGAGAAATTTAACTATCCACTGTAGACTGTCATAATAGTATTGGGGTTGTTCTAATGTAGTGAAAAGTTAAAGGGGAAAATGAATTTTTAATGGTCACTTTCTTTGAAACTTCAAGAAACAAATTCTTTAAAGGAGATTACTTATGAAACAATCAATCGGTCGGCGGTAGTTTTATTGAATTTGTTTTAAAATGTTGTGGGTTCGGTGAAAAGAAAAACGAAAGCTCCGTAGAGACGTTGTTTAAGCCAGACATGAACAAATTGAGTTTGAATTTATTTTCGTCTTTTCCTTTGGAGAAGACAAAAATTGTAAGCGTTGTACTTTTATTGGCGCTCCTAATCTCACGTGACGCTCGTACGTTTGTATCAGTATACACCTTCTATCCATTATTAAGAAAAAAATCGCATTCCTTGCAAATTAGTTTGCCAGATTTCTTCAAAGAATGATGGCGACGTTTTTTAAAAACATATTTTACATACTTGCTTCAGAAACAGATTATGTCGAAACATAATATCGTTTATTGTATTGCCCTGTATGGCGACGCAAAGATTGGAACCAATTTCTGCTTCGTAGAAAACATTTCAATCTGTAACAAGTGAGTTTTTATGCCATTCCTTTTGGTCGTTTCAGCACATTTGATTTGTTTAACAAGTTGGTCTCTGAAGACACACAATAGCTACATTGTACAGTAGAATCCCGTTAGTCCGGATTGTGGCTGTAACTTCTCTCATTAATTGGGATTCAGAAAAGTACAGTACAGGAGACCATTAATTGTTTGAACTGTCAGACAGTACAGTACAGTACAGTACAGTACAGTACAGAGGACCATTAATTGTTTGAACTGTCAGACAGTACAGTACATTACAGTACAGAGGACCATTAATTGTTTGAACTGTCAGACAGTACAGTACAGTACAGTACAGTACAGGACAGAGGACCATTAATTGTTTGAACTGTCCGACAGTACAGTAGAACCCCGTTAGTCCTTACTGTGCCTATAACTTCTCGTTTATTGGGATTCTGTACAGTACAAAGGACCATTAATAGTTTGAACTGTCAGACAGTACAGTACAGTACAGTACAGTACAGTACAGGACAGAGGACCATTAATTGTTTGAACTGTCAGACAGAACAGTAGAAACCCATTATTCCGGAATGTGTCTGTAACTTCTCGTTAATTGGGATTCTGTACAGTATAGAAGACCATTAATTGTTTGAACTGTCAGACAGTACAGTAGAACCCCGTTAGTCCGGACTGTGCCTATAACTTCTCGTTTATTGGGATTCTGTACAGTACAAAGGACCATTAATTGTTTGAACTGTCAGACAGTACAGTAGAACCCCATTATTCCGGACTGTGCCTATAACTTCTCGTTTATTGGGATTATGTACAGTACAGAAGACCATAAATTGTTAGAACTGTCAGACAGTTCAGTAGAACCCCGTTAGTCCGGAATGTGCCTGTAACTTCTCGTTAATTGGGATTCTGTACAGTAAAGAAGACCATCAATTGTTTTAACTGTCAGACAGTACAGTAGAACCCTATCAGTCCGGACTGTGCCTGTAACTTCTCGTTAATTGGGATTCTGTACAGTACAGAAGACCATTTATTGTTCGAACTGTCAGACAGTACAGTAAAACCCCATTAGTCCGGACTGTGGCTGTAACTTCTCGTTAATTGGGATTCTGTACAGTAAAGAAGACCATTCATTGTTTTAACTGTCAGACAGTACAGTAGAACCCCATCAGTCTGGACTGTGGCTGTAACTTATCGTTGATTGGGATTCTGTACAGTACAGAAGACCATTAATTGTTAGAACTGTCAGACAGTACAGTAGAACCCCGTTAGTCCAAACTGTGTCTGTAACTTCTCGTTAATTGGGATTCTGTACAGTACAGAAGACCATTAATTGTTTGAACTTTGAGACAGTACAGTAGAATCCCATTAGTCCGGACTGTGGCTGTAACTTATCGTTGATTGGGTTTCTATACTGTACAGAAGACCATTTATTGTTCGAACTATCGGACAGTACAGTAGAACCCCGTTAGTCCGGACTGTGCCTGTAACTTCTTGTTGATTGGGATTCAGAAAAGTACAGTACAGAAGACCAATAATTGTTTGAACTGTCAGACAGTCAGTAGAACCCCATTAATCCGGACTATGGCTATATCTTCTTGTTAATTTGGATTTAGTACAGTACAGTACAAAAGACCATTAATTGTTTGAACTGTCAGAAAGTACAGTAGAACCACGTCAGTCCGGACTGTGACTGTAACTTCTCGTTAATTGGGATTCAGTACAGTACAGAAGACCATTAATTGTTTGAACTGTGAGACAGTACAGTAGAACCCCATTAGTCCGGACTGTGGCTGTAACTTCTCGTTAATTTGGATTCAGAACAGCACAGCAGACAATTAATTGTTTGAACTGTCAGACAGTTCAGTAGAACCCCGTTAGTCCGGACTGTGCCTGTAACTTCTCGTTAATTGGGATTCAGTACAGTACAGTACAGAAGACCATTAATTGTTTGAACTGTCAGACAGTACAGTAGAATCCCGTTAGTGCGGACTGTGGCTGTAACTTCTCGTTAATTGGGATTCAGTACAGTACAGTACAGAAGACCATTAATTGTTTGAACTGTCAGACAGTACAGTAGAACCCCATTAGTGCGGACTGTGCCTGTAACTTCTCGTTAATTGGGATTCAGTACAGTACAGTACAGAAGACCATTAATTGTTTGAACTGTCAGACAGTACAGTAGAACCCCATTAGTGCGGACTGTGGCTGTAACTTCTCGTTAATTGGGATTCAGTACTGTACAGTACAGTACAGAAGACCATTAATTGTTTGAACTGTCAGACAGTACAGTAGAACCCCATTAGTCCGGACTGTGGCTGTAACTTCTCTTTAATTGGGATTCAGAACAGTACAGTACAGAGGACCATTAATTGTTTGAACTGTCAGACAGTACAGTAGAATCCCGTTAGTGCGGACTGTGCCTGTAACTTCTCGTTAATTGGTATTCAGAAAAGTCCAGTACAGAAGACCATTTATTGTTTGAACTATCGGACAGTACAGTAGAACCCCGTTAGTCCCGACTGTGCCTATAACTGCTCGTCTATTGGGCTTCAGAACAGTACTGCAAACCATTAATTGTCCGCAGTCCGTCGTTTGTCCGGACCTTTAAAAGTGCATTAAACCAAACTATGACAGTACAGTTTACGCTCATCATATGTATATTCCGTACTCTGACAACACAGTAGAGAATCGCTACTCCGGACTGGGACAATACAATAGACCGACTTTAGTTTATTAGTCCAGAGTATACCGCTCTAACCGATTTAGCTATCTTATCAACGGAAGTGCATGGCCTAGCCAAACTGTGCTACAGTGATTCTTAATCCACGAAATTATGAGGGGTCCTGAACTATCGATAACATTTTCACTACATTTATAATTATTTCTATTGTAAAATATTACATTCATTTTCTGATAAAACACAATGTTAAACATCCAGGCGAGTCTGTGGGCACCAATCTTTAAGACACGGGCATTTGTGTGATTGTCATATAATTGTCTCCTGTAATTCCCGCGTTGTCTTTTTAAATTCACAAGTGGCAGGTGACAAAATGCAGGCAATAAACGACTAATATTTCGGAATCGCTTCATCATTATTGCCCGTAACGAAACAGTCCGGTTTTAAAGAAAACTTCATAAAACGCCAACGTTTCCATTGAACGTGTGGATCTTGTTTTTGTTTGCTCAAAATCTTTACAATTTAATTTTGACATGTTCATGAAATACACAGATTGAGTTTATGGTTGACAACACGACATTTGTTTTTAGTGTCGCGCTGATATTCTTACATTCAAACTCGCACGCCGCCGTCATCGTCGTCCTCCCCCTTCTCTTTCCAATCATCATCATCATCATCATCATCATCATCATCATCATCATCATCATCATCATCATCATCATCATCTTCATCATCATCATCATCATCATCATCATCATCATCATCATCATCATATCATCATCATCATCATCATCATCATCATCATATCATCATCATCATCATCATCATCATCATCATCATCATCATCATTAAACACAACAACTACAAAAACAAAGCCCTAATTACTCTTACAAACATTCACACACGGCACGGTTCCCTATACTATCACCCATGATTTAGCATGGATTGACAACGAAGCAGAGAAAACAAAAGTCATTTTAAGGTAATACAAAATTGCATGACTAGTAAGAACCTGCTGAAAACGGTCTATATACGCATTGCCAGTTCTTGGTTACGTCACCACTGTTACGTCACAATGTGTACTTCCACAACACTTGTAGTATAACAAGTGTTTATACACGGGAACAATGCTAGTGTGACACCTAAAAACATTGCACCCGGGTCCTTTATATATAATACCATCTTATCGGTTAGTCACATACAATTAAGGATTAACGTTAACTTAAGCCTATTTAAGTATTACTTTAGACAACAATACCGTTCTGACTTAGCCTGTACAACCATTAGTACAGTAACAGGGTTAACTGTCAAGTCAATTTTACTCCCCTCGTCTATTGTTAAGAGGTATTAGTGTATTATCTCCACTTAGACCCCCGGTAGTTGTATTTTATATGGACAGATTATAGCCGTTACGTCCGGGAAAATCTGGATGATTCATGTATGTAGTCATTGCACTAAGCCTCTTCCTCGTCTTAAAACCCCCCAATTCTATTGCATGCGTCCTTGATGTGGCGTCGATTCGGGTATGTTTTTTGTTGTGTAAGATAGAATAACTCCATTTGTCAAATCCTGACGCCATTTTTTGAAAATATTTCTTTGCTCTTAGTCTTACTTCCTTCTTTCTAATATCATTTTTGTCCTTCCGTTTTTCTCAGTAGGTTAACCCTCTCGCAAGTCTTTCTTGATGTGCTTGTGTTTTTTCCAGCTCGTCTGTCCATACGTGCGTGTACAGCTCTATTTCTGACGAATCGTCTTCTCCATGCGAATCGAACGAAAAAACAATGAAAAGTATTTAAATAATTATTAATCGATTAGTGTGCAATTTACAAATAAAGCGTTTCTGTGGATATGCGCGCCTGGATTGGCAAGCTATTAATTACCCTTTGAAACGAACATTTATAAATTGTGTGCTCGTCAGCATGTATGATAATTTAAATAAGAATTGTCGGATACACATCCGTCTGTCTGCAACAAATTAATTACCCCCGGTTATCTCGTTTCGGTCTCTGGTCCTATCCCTTACGAACCGGAAGCTAAATTTAGCCTCGATTTGGATATATTTTCCGATAAACAATTCTATTTGGAGACAATTTACTAACCCCGTGTAATTGGCTAAGGAACGTAATTCTGTGTTTATTTGACACTTCGGAATTACCTGTTCATCACAAGACAATCGGAACCAATAAATCAGTCTCATATCGAGGCTCCCTATCCATTCCTTCTCCGTATCATTTCTTCCCCTTCTCCTCCTTACAAATTATTGCGTAACTGCTCGTCCCCCGGGAAATCACAGACTAACGACAATCCATCTGCTTTGACAAGAAAGCTCGTTTGGACACGGACCCAGTGTCGTAGTTAGGGGCCGGTGTAGTTGGATTTCGATCGATGCTTTGTCGCCTTTGATTTAGGAATGCTGGTTTTATCCTATTTAAACCAAACGTGCCATAATTCGGGTTAGTTTCAACGATTCTTCGCTGTTTTCATGAAATTCACATAGAAGAATAGAAATAAAGATAATTCAACAAAATCGCCAGATCTCTTTCAATGTAGTGCGTCTTCACACAGCTATGCTTCCAGCATTTTTTCTCCTTTCATAATACATTATTTCTCCATGTTTCCTGGAATGCAATTGATACTCTCTTATATTGGAATATAATATTAATATGCGCCAAACATATGGACTTTATTCAGAAGACAACAAGATATCTGCTATGCATATGAATTAAGCGTCCGGTACATTTGGAGATGACAAAGCGTGTTTCCCCAAGGGTCGCCACTCTCCTGCATCAGTAATTGACATCATCCACAGATCCGCCAAAGCTGGCATAGAGCCGCACAAAGGACCGAACTCAACAAAAGCAGAGCATCGACAGTGTCTAAACCAAACAGACCACCCCAGAATAGGTCCTGATTGGGTTTCAAAAATAAACTCATCGATTCCATTTCAATTTGTTCCCAATTCAATAACGATTTGACCAGAGTCTAAGGAACATATGAAGCCTTTGCTTGTGTGTCGTCATTACCGGTGATCAGTGCACGTGACCAGAATTACCTGCTCAGGTGTGTTAAATCTGATTACAGGGCGGTGACCAGTGGTCAGTCCACACCTGTCACTGACCACCTTAGTTGTTGAGAAATCACTCAATTTGTCTCCCACGTTAACAAACATTTAAAATATCTTTGCTCTATATAATCGGAGCAAGCATCTGATGAACTGTTCCAGAAACGGGATGATCAATGAAGATTTCTTATTCACGAATTACTGTTCTCTATATCCTATGAAAGACTTTTATTTTCATTTCATTTGAATAATGATATCAGAAAAGATAATATAGTTGATTCAGCTGTCCCGCTTCTATTATATCTATTTAGTAAGATCTTCTTTCAACTCGGGAACTTCAGCTTCTGTGGGGTCATTCTACACTAGAACTGCTGTTGAAGAAGGTATCCTATGTATTTTGTACATTAAATGACAATTTGTATTGAATTTATCTAAGTTTTACTTGCTCAACCTCACGGTCAGATTTGCGCAATATCGATATTCAGTTTTTTCGTCATTGTTTCATATTTGTCTTGGAATATACCAATCTAGATAAAACAATTCTCTGCCGCCAAAGACAACCAATACCGTTGTCCATTTAGCTCAATGACGAAACAATATTTAAATACTAACTTCATCATGTAGTATGCTAATGTATATTCATCGGTACAAAGTACGACCCTGAAGTTTACCTACTGTAGCATCACCATACTTTGTACAATATTTAATCCGCATCATTCGTCCCCCTCCCGACCCCTCCCCTCCCGGCTCCTTTCAGACGCTGTCCTTATCAGCTGCTGTCATGGTTTTTGTCGAGGAATTCATTACCGGGTACTAAAACGCCATTTTACGAGGGGCCAAATTAACTATAGTAACGATAGTTGCTAGGAGGTCCACAACTCAACCTGATAACCCCTAAAATCTGGACGTAAGGGACGGTCATCACGCGTGATCGGGTCAGAGATTTTGAAAAGGGATCACTCCCCTGTCTATTCAATGTTGTTTTATATCCTCAGTGTTCAAGTCACTAGTACATGCCAACCTCCAATCTCCCCGACAACTGACAAGCCGGTCCGAGTGAGGTAACTAATTATAATAATTTACAGGTAATATACAGGTAACTTAACACTCACAGGTGTACACAACTACCGATAAAGCCGGAAGTTTGATTGATATTTTAGTACAAAATGGCCGAACCCATGTCTATAGCGACTTGGTGAAACGTTTCGTATTTATTATCATTTACATAGCCGGGTAGCAATTACCTACACCTAAATATAAAGATAAATTGCTTTAATTTTACTTTTCTCACTGGCAGAGACCTGACAGCATCGGGAAAAATGAACACAGGCTTTTCACGTATGACAATATGCATTAAGATTCACCAACTCTGACGATCCCTTCCTATCAGCTAAGTCCTTATAGAACTAATCAAGACAACGCCGGTTTCTGTCGAAAACACTTCATCCGTCATGCTGTTGAAATGAGACTTTCTATATTTGGACAAGTTTAATTTGAACAGCTGTACCTTTACAGAAGAAGCAATGTTCGCTAACGTAAATGATGCATTGATTGCCATGGAAACCCAATTGTTTAGTCACTGGGTAGAGTATTTCTATTGTCTGTGAGAGTTGTGCCCCTTACTGCCAGGATTCAATGGAATTGGTTCTGTACCAAACATCTGTTTTGTCAATACGTTGAGATTAGTGTTTTCCTGGAATAACTTTGATAGCTGTGGCAGAGTTAACTCCCTTCCTTTCCCGGGAAAGTGTGTTCGGGAAACATTCCTATGACTCTATAGAGCAAAACTGGTCCTAACAAAGGCCAGGTGGCGTGCGTTTGGTAGTCTGAGTTTCCTCTTGCCCTAATACTTGACTTGCTAGAGAACACTTCAATACCAACACCTGATATTTTCCAAGAACTGAGGTACAAAATATATATTGACAAAACATCCGCTTTAACATAACACATACCTTATTTTCATCGATAAATGAGTGACTTAATATTTCCAAAATCATCCATTTAGTCACAAAGCACGTGCACCCTTCTATTTCTTCAGCACATGAGTAACTCTGAAGCTATGTCGTCACGTTTAAGCAAGCTTGCAGCTCTTTCCAAAATATAAGGAGGAAAAGTAGAGGAACACGCAAATCATTTTGGAACCTTTCTACGTAATGTTAAGATATGGTGTCAGACTAAATTGCGTATTGAAGTGCTTGTCATAAAAATAGCCCATTTTCTATGGGGGTAGGTCATTATGGACTATCTGTTGTTTTTTTGGTTTTTCAGTTATTTCAGTTTTTTTTAATTATTTGTGCCTTAATAAAATTCAGGCCCATATGACCATCATATGTCACCTTTGATTGGTCTAATCTGAAGACATGAGGGGTGAAGTTGTAGAGTTGTTCACAGTTAAGCTTTTGTTTGCTTTTCTGTGGTAGATTTGTACTGTAGATTGTGTAGATTGTTCTCGGCTTTATACAGGCGCTGACAGCGGAATCCAGGTTTAAATTAGATATAGTCAGGTGGTGTCCATACCTGTTGTGTTATAAAATAAGAATTGGTGTAGATTTATTTATGTGCCGAAGTCGTTGACTGAAACACATATTCATCCTCAAATCAAACTTACTCAAATCGTGAACTTCGTCTGCTTAAACTCGTAAAAAGTGGATGTTATTTAAAAGGAATTTGAAATAGTTTTTTTTTTACATTATTATGTAGTCTTTTTTTTTTTTTTTGTAATTTTTTATTTTTTCCAAATTTATAACAATGCAAATATATCATACATAAACATTATTCCTCTCGTACATTACAATTCATTCATTAAATATTCATTTATAATAAAACTGCATATTTCCAGGTATAATTAATAATTAATTATGTTTATGTATAATTAAATTCCATCTAAATTGTGTCCGTTATATAAAAGCATTGTTTAGAAGTGATAGAAAAGAGGTTAGAGCAGGTCCTAGAGGTATAGAAGGGAAAGTAAGACTAAGAGAGAGAGA
>NW_018408919.1:2640557-2676196 GCF_002113885.1 Mizuhopecten yessoensis
AAAAAGTCTTGTACTTTCTCACATTCCCATAGTGTGTGAATTATTGTCTCTATTTCAGTCTTACATTGAAAACAAAGAGCACTATCGGTAAGAGCTGCTTTAACTAGATAAGAGTTTGTTGTTAAAATGTGTTGATTTATTCTGTATTGAAGCCATTGTAATTTTGAATTTCTAGTTACTGTAAATGGAAGCATATATATCAATTTCCATGTGTCATCATCAAATTCAAACAATTCATTCCATTTGTTTTTCCCAGTGGATATGGTACTATTTTGGCACAACAACTTATAAAAATCTTGAGTTCCTTTTTTTTGCCTCATAAATATTTCTAAATTTAAGGGTATGTATGGATAACTAATCAAAGTATTTAAAGTATCATCATTGGACATGTAGTTTTTTATAGTATTAATAATACCTTGATATGTGAGAAAGTTAGTTTTTACATCAAATTTTTATTATTATGTAGTCTTAAAACTCTTCATTATTAAAAATTACTGGAACCTCTTTGGACTACGTGAAAAGGCAAACATGAACTATGGTCAGAGTACTCTGGTTTTAAACTTTATAGAGTCAGCTGATAACACATAATTGTGTTTGAAGTTTTTTGTCGAATTATGAATATTGTGCTATAAATAGAATCTTACATGAGTGTCAATGGAACATTGATTTATTGAACAGGCTTATTATGATGACATAACAACAGGGTATATTTGTGAAATAAATAACGCTTGAATTGGCACTTCTTTTGAAGAATGGCGAAACTTTCGTTAAGTACGAATAAGATAAATGAACTCGTAATTGGGTCCTGCGTGCGTTGTATAAGAATGCACCGTTAAGTTCTAACGTTGTATAGGCGCTTGATGTTCACACACAAGGGAGGTAATCTTGTTACGTCAAATTCTAAGTGTGATATATATTACTGTATTACATAGACATGTGTAGCAAAGGAAGGTCATTTCGTTGTGTCCAATGTTAAATGCGATATCTTAATATTTTATATACATAATTGGAGACAATCTGACAGCGCCATAGAGATAATCTGGTGTGTAACATTTAATTACAGTCATACAACTAAGGGACGTAATTTAGCTGTTGGTGTGATAATTCAATACATTACTGATGCAATTATCAAAACAAAAGGGAGGTAATCTAATATGTCGGATTGTCATTTTTTACGTTGACAACCTTTTTAACACTCAGCAGGGGGAGGTAATCTTATAGTGTCTTCTTGCAAATACAATTTCTGTCCAGATGTTGTCCAATCCATTTGTTATCTAAACTATAAAATTTGTTGAAATGAAATTCAATCTCTATATCAATTATGTCATCACACATACCAAGGGGAGTAATCTGATAGGTGGAAAATAATCACAAAAAACAAAGGGAAATAATCTTTTGGTAAAGGGAGATCATTTGAAATGTTTCATTATCAATGTAATGTTTTTGACGTTATTACACAGAACAAAGGGAGATTTATCAAGTTGTGTCATACTTCACTACAAAGCTTTGTGTTGACGACGTTATTACAAGCGAAACAAAGGGAGATTTATCAAGTTGTGTCATATTTTACTGTCAAGATTTGCGTGACGACGTTATTACACACATAATAAAGGGAGATAATCTGGAAATGTTTTATTGTCTATGTTATGTTTTTGAAGGAATGACAAAGGAAAAAGGGAGGTAATCAATTTGTCATACTTCACCACAAAGCTTTGTGTTAACTACGATATTACAAGCGAAACAAAGGGAGATCATCTGGTACATTAATCAATGTTATATCCACTTTAGTGAAGTTTTCATATATATAGCAAAGGGAGATAATTTGGTTGCGTCATATTAAAAATGCCATGATAATATATTCGTGACTCTTTCACAAGTGGCAAAGGGAGATAATCTAGTAGAGTATAATTGCCAGTGTCATGTTTGTGACGAACACGCCGAGACAAAATGATCGGCCCAACTTATATTACTGCCAATTTGACGTCTTAATAGGGTTAATAACTTGATATTATGCTGTCTCTGAAAATAAGAGCTTTTCAAATGTTCCCTAATTATAAATACAAGTGTCTCATAATTAGAATAAATCACAGGCCCGCTGATAAAACATTCTGATAAAACTTAACAGATTCGTTGATTAAAGCCAAAGAACTCAAGAGATTAAAAAATGTCTTAACTTTTAAATCAATATCGAATTGAAATAATTTCATTTAGGCTTTATATGTAAATCGTATTTGCGATACTGTATTGTAAAGATATAGAGGATCTCAATCAAATTGTTATGAAACAAACTTTAGCAAATTTCATAAAAATCATACACAGTATAGTGTTTGTTACTTTGCAGTAAGTTGATCAATAACGGACTTTTTGTTGCGGCGAATACGTGGTTATATGAACCTGATCTAGGGATATTGACCGAAATGAAGTCGAGGTCAATATCCCTTTTTCATATTGATCTAACCACGTATTCACCGAAATAAAAGTCCTTCATTGTTACCGGCTATATGAGATGATAAATAATGTTCAAATCGTTGAGAAAACAAGACAAAACGTAGGAAAATTGTCAAGAGGAAAAATACTGTACAGTGCAGAGAGCAGTGTGACATTACAATTAAAATGGCGTTATAGAGTGAAAATAAATGTGTGTAAACACATATACACAATATACTTAACTAAGGCATGTTAGCGATATGTTATGTATTATAATATATGTATTGCCAGTTAATACAAGTAAGAGACTCCCTTAGCAATCTGTTGCGGTCAGACCCCGTCCTACCTTATAGACATACATGACGCGCCTCTCTACCTTTATGATATACATAATGTTTTGTGTGTAGCCTAGCCCTGGAGCAGAGTAGTTTGCTGGTTTAATAAAGCTCTGTATTAACTCTTTTAATACATACACCGGAAATTAGACGTCGATTTTTGCATGGTTACGTCATCTGAAAAGGGAACATCTGTCGCGATGATTGAACTAGGTGGAATCAATCGGGGACCTTGCGCCATGTTGTAAGCACATGGATTTTCAGTATGAAATAAAGATCCTGTCTCTGAATTCATTAACTTTATGTCCTGACTAAACTGTAGGTGTTATTTTTACAACGTAACATAAACACAATTTGTGATAGTGCATCTGAACACAGGGACCTGCGAATTTGTAACAGCTTTATTTGGACCTAAACAATAAAGGTGTACCGAGTATTTTCACACGTTTTCAGGGTTTAGTTAATTTTTGGGGATGGCATACATATCGAAAGTTGACGTATACCCCTAAAACGTATAAAATTACTCCGAACACCTCAGTTTAGATCCAAATATACCTGTAACAAATTAACAAGTCTCTGTGCATTTTATCGACCTTATCATAAATATTCAAGCACAAATGATGGCGTCCGTTTTTCACCCAGTAGGAGCAAACATAAAATCAGAAATCAAATGACACATTCTGTGCTGACCTTTAAAACTACAGCTACATGCTTTCGATCATACCTGTTTTAAAATGAGTTCGTGCTGATTCTCTACAGTATCATATATATTTTAGAACGATATAAAACATTATGGCAATTTTTTTTTTCCAGTAGCAGAGAAATTCTAACCTGTCTATAAATATCTACAGCGAAGCAACATTGTGAAATGTATTGAAAATAATATATTTATATAACGCAGGTACAAAGTCGGTAAATTGGAAATATTCTCTCCAAATAAGTTGACTTGGGGCATACCTATTTGCTCATATCCCAGAAACAAACTTTATAAAGAAAGAAATGTTTATTTATAGTCATTTTGATATGAGTTTGTCATTTAGTAAACCCATGATACGTGTTAGAATAATGAAATAGAAAAAGCTACACGCTTACTTTGGATCCATAATAAGAAGGTGCATTTAGTCTATATCTATTTTCATGGTGTTTATCTATGTGTATATATATATATATATATAAATGTATATTAAGTATAGAAGATTAGGCAAGGTGAAATCCAAGAACCCTTGATTTGAAGGTAGATCTACCCTGTTCTACACAAACTACATGTTTTAAGCTTACAGCCGTCGGTTTGAAAGTGCAAGCGTCTGGTTGGCCAAACCTGGTCATGTGTCATGCGAGAAATATTCTGATGTCGTAATAACGACTTACTGTGTCGTATTAACGAGACATATATGTCGTTATTACGAGGTAGTAAGTCGTTATTTCGACATCATGTTTTTTCCTCGGTGGTTCGTACCGGCTTCCGTAGCATGGGTAGACAAAATACCAGTTAACCAATTTGCAACCAATCATACCTAAGCGAACACTGGCTCTTGATATATTCCAAACGTTAACTGCATTCGGAACGTTTCTATCTCCGACGTTTTCCAACATTGCCGCTAAACATCCCAGTGATATATTTGGACTTTAAAAGCCAATAATAACAAAAGGACATGTATAAAGTTTCCATCATTTTATATAACAAACATATAATATAACTATCGTCTAATATCGTAACAAAATTAATATCAACAGTAATTGCAACAGTAAGGAACTTAATAAATAACAATTTAAGTAAAGTATTGATTTTGATGTCACAAACTTGAGCATGAACAGTTACACGCTCCACGTCTGTGTATAAATAATGGATGGATATGAGTGGATTAATGAAAATGTCGTTGAATGTGAATTTTCACTATAGTACACAAGTAATACTAATAATATCACTAATGATATTGGCAGTGGTTTTAGTATGAGATCATTTTTTCCTGACCCAGTTTTTGACCCCTATTCATAACGAGGCTCTGCTATCGTCTATAATGACGTCAGCAATATTTATCTCTCGACACTGCATGGCACGTCAACAGTATTACTCTCTGTGACTTCCGTGTGACGGTAACTATGGCAATATATGTCTTGGTACTAGGTAGCGATGCTGGCAGTTTGTGTTCTCTGTAACCTCTTGGTGACAGTAACTTTGGTGATTTCCTTGAACATACGCTTTAGGCTCCGTGACGTCAGCAGTAGATGCTCCCCGTAACCTGGTGGCGGTAACTATGACAACCATCGTGTGAGACAGTCCCTCTGCAATTTAATGACAATGAATTAAAATGCGATTTTTTTTACGTTAGTAGACGAATTTAAAATAATTTACAAAATAATCATGATGTAACAACACGTATTAAGATGGCAGTTTTGGGGTATTTTAATAATTAAAAAATAAATACCGACGGTACCTTAACGATACCCCAACGTGTAAACATATCTAGCCTCGTTTCGAAAAACAAATTTGACATGGCTTCCAGTCACTTGGGCACTAATATAAAACTTTGCGACAATTCTGAGCTTTGGGAAAATTGGTCTATGTGTGGGCGATTTAATCATTTCTCGTTAGAGTAATATATATTGATAAATGGAAACCGCTCCTGTGTAATGAATAGCGAATATTTCGTGTCGACTAGGACTGTTTCCTCCAGGTAAGATTACGTGTCGACTAGGACTGTTTCCTCCAGTTAAGATTACGTGTCGACTAGGACTGTTTCCTCCAGGTAAGATTACGTGCCGACTAGGACTGTTTCCTCCAGGTAAGATTTCGTGTCGACTAGGACTGTTTCCTCCAGGTAAGATCACGCAGTTGTATATTGTATATAACTTTTTCTAGATTATTTACTTGTTTCACAACTGCTATCTCGAATGGAAACGAGATTTAAGTTCGTTTTATCACCCGCATCAAAACAAGAGTTTGACGTTTGTATTTGCTATTATTGTATGACGCCATCTGATTGCATAAACGTTGTACTTCTATATAGATTGTATGTAACGGTATCATTATGCTCAAATAGAATTAGTTTCACATTCATATGTTAATTAAGACACAATATATTCAATTAAAGCAACTTCATTAGAAGTCACGATTCCGTTTAATAGAAACTAAATAACTCATGAAATGTTTAACACGTATACACAATTTACTCATTAAACAGCCCCTATCCTAAAATATGATCCGATATATTTTCTAGGAATTGCCATAATATTACACATTCCCGCTGAGTGTTCCTACATGAATATTAACTTCTTAACCCCTGAAGACACAATTTAACTCTTCTATTTCAAAGGTTGGAATAGTTCATCATGTAATTTCAGGGTTAAATGAGGTAATACTACCACATCAAATAAGGTTGATTAAGACTATGGTCGAAATATTGCGTCTATGTCATTTTAAAGCTTCTCTTCTCACCGCAAATATCATGAGACCATCGTTAGAAATAAACATTAAGGTGATGTGAGGCTATTTCAGGAATGTCGGTTGCATCGATCAAGCACGTAAATAGTATGGAATAGTTACCACTATTTGACGTTAATACTATTATTATCCTACCAAATTTAGATGGCATTCATAAAGGCTGTAAATGCCATATCAACACGGTTCAATGTTTATATTTAGATCACTAATAATTCGAAAAAGATAATGTAAAGACATATGAAATAAACGGCGGCTTTTAACATCCTTGCAGGTATGAACGCAAATCATAAATTCATATTAAAACATCAAACCCTAACGGGCTTCATTCAATATGGATATAACAGATTGGCTATCAGGCCGTCAGTAATGCCAAGACCTCCACTGAATCCCTATTTCAAAGGTGAAGAAAATGGAAATGACGTCAAAACAAGAGAGAGCTATGTCAAAACAAATGAAATTACGTCACAAACAGTAAATCGTTATGATATTGTTTTATGCCCATTGTACCTTAGAGCCCCTTTAAATGTGTGCGATTGCCTAATGGAAATATATGGATTGACTCTTAGTAAGTTCATAAATAGAGTTAGTCTCGAACTGGTTCAAACAATCAATGCAACATGGTTGTTACGGGATTGAAAATAATCACATCAGATAAAAACAAATAGAAAGCTCATAATTTCACATTTGGCTTCCTGAATTTCAATTTAATAAGCCGATACTTCATGTTTCTTAAAATCTTCCAAACAAAATATCTTCATTCATATCCATCCTCATTGCACTAAGGCAAACATTATTAATGTTATTTTTTCATTAAAATGAAGTGTGTTATTGAAGAAAATTTGATTTTTCCACACTGCAGTGAAAAAAACTCCATTTCATGAATAATGCCAGATGTTTCATAGGTAAAATGTACATGTAATGAAAATGAAAATCTGCCAACTTCTGATTTAGATACATGTACTTTCTGTTATTATTATGGTCAAATAAATATTGAACACCTAGACAAGTAAACAGTATTCTTGGCCTGTATAGGAACATGCTCAATAATTCCACTGGCAAATCGAACATAACTGAACTTATTGCAATTTTTCGCTGCTCATTGTCGTTATTCACGTCCTAATTGTCTCTGTCCCTACCTCGACAACCTTGACCCCTATTCAGCAGCACGTGACGCCAATGTGTCCTTGGTGTGCCTCTGAAGTGACGTCCGACCTTGAGATGACCTAAGGTTGTCAATTTTGTCCTTGATGGTTCCTCAAGAAATGTGTTACCTTCCCTGTCTGTAGTTATCTTCGAGCTAGACATTTTCTCTGTAAATTAAAACCGGAAGTCGATATTACTATCTCAAATACATAAAGATGTATTATCGTCAACAATAACTATCACCATGGCAACCGTTCTGGGAAGAGGTTTTATCCACAAAAGTGTGAGTTTGTCATAAATGTATAATAAACCCAGAAAATGATGTCGAGAACGACGAACATGCATTAGCCACTTCCAGAAATCTGCGGTGTTTGTAATAAATGCCACTTTGAGCAAATTTGTCCTTGCAATGAATATTGAATTATGCCTTCATTTGATAAGTAGGTGATATACAGTATCATAATAAGTAGGTTATGATCATAACCTATAGAACGCGGGGACAGCGCCATAAAAGATCTTGCAGTCTATTGGGACCCGACACGAGTACAATACCGAGCAGCGCAGTCAAAGGCCGTGCTGCCAATTGGACCCAAACACGAATATCGGAAGTGTTTGGCAGGTAGTTGAATGATGCGATGAAAACAATGGCGCGTGATCTACTGCCATGCCATATACATCGATATGAAACCATTACTGTTAAATGTCACCTGATACTTCTATTAATCATGTATTAAAATATTCAGAGCCGGGCAATAACTTCTTTGTTTGGGTCCTACTGAATTACCTCGAAGCTGACAGTTCGGTATCCACACAATCGTAATCCGGCGGAAAGGTGACGTCTTCGTCGTCGTTGTCATTGGTCAGGTTATCGACACCAGGGGGCGCTGACTACTTCATTATACGTCATAGGAAGGATTTGATGACGCTATATGATTTTTGTTTGTTAAACAATGGAACTAATTTGGTGGTTTTTACCATACTTTCACTATGTTCAAATATTATGTAAATTTGTCGTTTTTTTTCTATGTCTTAATATCCCTCTGCGGTGTCATTTACTTTGGCATCACACGACCTGAAATAACAAAAAGTAATGAATATTCATTAGTGTCGACGCAAGTCTCGGGGGGTATAGAGAGTTTGGGAACTGCTGTTAATTCATATCTTTTTCTTCCTACGTTGCAAGACGTCGTTAATTTTAAACTTTTTGTCTGATGTTTTAACATGAATAATTATGATTAGAAATTAAGTAACGATACCAGATATCTCGTAATTGCATGATCGATTAGCGTTCGTTACCATATCTGCACATCAATTTTCATTTTGTTCACTATTTGAAGGACATTTGATGAAATAAGGAGGACTACAAATTTATCAAATGCGACCAGAAAGCATCGTAGTTACCTCATTTACAACGCTCCCTTGTTGTACTTAATTAAAAATGATTGACTTTGCTTTACAACTCTCTCTATACATTTAACAATATTGACGTGCAGTCTAACGATTCGTCTCTCCGTTCTCGAGTAAGCGGCCTGCTATAAACTTTGATAAAGTAGATTTATTCGAGTATCTTTATTACCTGTTATATCGAGAGTTGTAATCGGAGCTTGATTAAATTACAAAACGTTTGACCGTCTTTAGCGCTACGTTTAATTTTCTCCAGAACAGTGGATTAATTATTACCATTTTTTTTTGACATTTCCCCTTACGCGTAGAATTCTATTAAAATTATTTGCATCATGAATTCGAATCATGGATATAAAAGCATGTGATATTTATCAGTTATGGACTTTTGTTGAGGTTAATATGAGGTTGTATGAACCCCAAAAATATATACTGACCGATACCAAAAAAACAGAGGTCAATATAACTGGTTCATATAACCACATGCATGTTAATAATTATTTCTATTATATATGAAATAATGCTGTTTTATCAATCACTAAAGCGTTATGACGTTACAATTTAAGTGACGTCATCAACAGAGGATCTTACAAGGTTGTGCATGTCATATTTAATTTATTAAACGAGTTCGATAAATTCAATATGACAATATTTAAACAGAAGGCCTTCACACGTTGGAAATGCATGTGTCATGCTAGCCTCACATTCACAGTAGTGATGCTGGGGACACCGAAACAAAACGGTAAACATCATGAACAGCTGTCAACAAAGCCAAGACCTCGATCACGGTACATAAAGTAACCATTACAATGTTTCGTTTATACATTATTCAGCTTTGTTAGAAGTTGCAGCTTTAGTTCTAAAGAAGGTAAACAAATCTACCGATAATCAGGAAACAAAGGTACCTACAGCGCCAGCTGATGCTTCTGTAAACGTTCGGTACCATATGAAGCCGTCGTTGAGCCGACAGGTACCAATGAGATCAAAGCTGCGTTTCAATGGTCCTGCCGCACTGCTGACGTATTGGAAGCCGAGCTTTGACGGAACCAATATTTGCCCATCCATTACCCGGACTCAGACAATCTAATACCGATCGTTTTATCGACCAGACGATACAAATCTCGGCGGCATCAAAATATCAAGGATAAGGTTTCGATATGCCACCGCGATGAATGATTAAAACAAAACTTAAAACGACATTATTAAACTTGTAATATGTGCTTTACCGATTTTAGAAGACCGGACATTCCCCTGTAGGTTAGCTTGTCGGGAGATTGAATGGTAGGCTAGCACCGATGTATTGTTTGAACGTGTATAATACATTATATATGGTGCTATAACACATCAGAAAATAACATTTCAATACGGAGTCTAAAACCGTTTTTTTTTTATTTTCATTTTATTTTTTAAAGGAAACATTAGTTAGTATTTCCCTTTGAAACTCGCCTCTCAAATTGCGTGTCGCGCAAGCCACCGGGCGTTAATGACACTTTGTATCATATATCTTCTGCTAATGTCCCCGACGTCATTTTTCTTTATTCGCAGACGTCTATATGAAAACAGCTGGGCTAACTTTGACCAAGACATTAATACCGCACGTTATTAGCGCGAGGAAAGGTTCCGTGGTCCCTATTCAGTTGTACGACAGTTTTATCACGTAAATATTACATGCCTTGATTTCCTCCTTCTTCACATTGCATTTGTTTTCCATATAAAGAGTAGATTCAGTGTTTATTTTAATAGCTCATTATAAATCTTAAAATGAAGCGAGGCTGTTCATTTTATCACTCTTGGTAAATCAAAATAGATGACGAATGTTTGTGTATTGTAGGTTGTGTGGGTAGGTTGTCGACTCGCCGGCTTACTAAATCATAATATAAATATTACCCATTAAACCCTATGAGTAAGTTCCGTACTTCGGGCCCCTATCCCTGTTGAAAGTGACAAGGTTTCGTTTTGTTTTCGTCCCATACCGTATATACACAGCTTGTAGGAAATCAACATGATACTCGAGCTGCAACGATATGCATACCTCACGATACGAGACGATACATATCGCGGAATGATACTTACAATACGATACGTATCACGATACACGTAACTGTTTAAATGGTCAAGTTTGTAATGTTTTTGTTTAAGTTAGTTTTACGCCCCATTAACAGCCAAGGTAATTTAAGGAAAAACCTCCATACGTGTCGTGTATGCTTGAGTGCAAAACTTTACAGAGTTTTGTCGTAGACTTAAAAGTATGATTTTCAGTACTTTTTTGGTATGATTGCACAGTGGACCACATCTTTACTGAAGGATTCCAAACGATAAATAAACTTTTAGAGTTAATGAAAGAAAAAGATTGATATTTTCAGAACCCTTAGTTTATCATGGTACAGGCGAACAAAATATTTAGAATTGCTACACAAAACGTATCACGATCCGATACGGCATTCAACAGCTCTACTGGCCACACATTAAGATTTATTTCTAAACTTTATAAAAATAATTGAATATTTTAATAATATTTGTTTTTATAGAACTTTAAATTAAAATTTTACATATCTTAAACACATTTTCAACACATTAGTACACCGTAACGTCTGCGTTCGCTCTCTAGAAACGTTCTGGCAAGTATAAATGTCAAAACAAATTACGTCAGCGTAATACCAAGGAATAAGATTGAATCTAAGTCTGTGATAATATCAGTACATGTTAATCAGGAGTATTAACAATAATACAATAATATTAATCCGACGTATCAACCACTGGAAGGGTCGTTTTGGGGGATTTGTAAGTAAATGTAGATATATAGTACTTGTTGACTTAAAAAGGAGGGTTCAAAGGCCATTACACTTAAACTTTGTTAGACAGATTTTCCTTTTTTTCAAAAACAGAGGTCCAGATTAAGACTTTACGGCAAAGCGCAAATTATCTTACATGAAACTTTAATCGGATGTTGTGATCAACATAAAAGGTTAAACCGGAACTTGTGTTATAAAAAGTTAGGTGTTTTACGTAATGTGATAACTACAATAAGTGCTATATGAAAGGTTACGAATAGCCAGTTTTGATAAATAAAAGGTTAAACCGGAAGTCTAACATATGTAATGTTAACTGTTACTGTATATGGAAGGTTACAGGAAGTTAGATATGTTATATAAAGGTTTAACGGAAAGTTGAAATATACAAGTATATATAGCAATCTAATTAAAACCAGATCCGAATTCCTGTTCCTCAACGATACTCTCGGATCTGATTTTAATTAGATTGGTATATATACAAGTTTTAACTGGATGCAGTGTTATTAGGAAAGGTTAAAACCGGAAGAAGTGTTATATAAAGGTTGTGTACCTCCGCCGTCTGTTCGAAGCTCGACTGGTCGGGGTAAAGGGTGATGAAGGTCTGTGGGATATGGGAGGGGTAGGAAGGCTGGGAGGGGCGTGTCTGGCGGATGATCCCTCCCATACCGTCTACGTGCGCTTCTTGCTCACTCCAATCCCAAATAGCTACTGAGTCTGATATTATTTCCGGCTGTGTGCGGCTTGGAGACTTCTGAAAGGACAAAACATGATATTGTAGTATCATCATTTACCTTATGAAATGAACTATCGTTTAAAATAAGCCCAGTTGGTCAATATTAGCTCAAGTTATTTTCTAAATTGGCCATGTTTGTCGAACAAACAATTTAAAAATAAACATATTGCATTTCTTTTTTATACTTCTCGATTTCTCATGCTGTGGAGTTGGAATGATGTTTTTATTCTAAAGGCACAAAAGCATTGCAGTTTTCGCTGTCGTTCAAGCACCGATAGACAATGTATAGAAGGACCAATGACCGTTTTTTATTCTACGCTCATCAAAGATGTCGGCTGCTGAGACGAAAAAGTATTGATTTTGTTCTTATCTTAATTCTTTACCAAAAGGAATACATTACAAATGTATCATCTCTGTGCGACATAGACTAAGAATTAAAGGAACAGGACCTAAATACCTAAACAGCTTTATTGTCGTTGAAATCATTAAAAACACACTTCTAATGACGACACTAACTACAAAATAGGATGGCCGTGTTTTCATAACATGACGTGTGTTTTAAGGGTGCTTTAGAATTGACAAACCATAAGATCTCAGTGCGCGTGCTTCAGGCCAGCGCACGTAATTTGCAGTGCATGGATGTTTATAAATGAGTGAATGTGTTGATTGAACAGCTCCGGTATAAAATTCGACATAACTGTTCTATCTAGGATAGTTGCTTCTATTCATGCGGTCAATAATGAATCTCAAGGGTTTAAATCTTCGGCTTCGGTGAGTTGCATATTTCTCTGGTTGACAAAACATTATATCCACCGCATGACAAATCAATATGTGTCTACTTTCCACATAACATCGATCTCTAACTATTACTGATTCATATACATGTACTTTATAAGAGGATATTACCGATAATTTAAACCAAAATATCAATGTCAAATTTTAAGGACTTGATAGTGAAAAGGAGCATCGATCTGTTAGCGGTTTTATGTAGGTACATAAATTTCATGGTGTCTGTCACCCGGCGTACCTTGCTTGTTGTGGTGCTTTAGAGGCCGGCCAACATTTCTCGTTAGAAGCATCAACACCTGTAGCTAGCTACCGAGTTTATTCCATAAGAAGGAGAATCTAGATACTAGAACAAAGACGAAGATTCGGGAAACAGGTCGCATTAGACAAATAATCACTTTACTACCATTAATGAAGCTACAATGGCGAAAACTAATTTTCAGTGAAAACCTGCACGTCTGTGTTTTTGTCGAAAAGTGGAGCCAGCGCGGTAACAGTAAATGCACAATTAGGGAACGAGGTTTGGCAAATTACCAACAATTCCGGTATAATTACCCACAATTCTATTGGATTACAAGGCCAAGTCATACATTGATCCACAATAAGCATTTTCTTAATCCAATTACTCATTGGCTGTAATTTTGTACGAAAGTGTAAGAGTTCGTCGTGTTCTTGTGAGTCAGAACGCGGGAAACAGGAAACGTTCCTTTTGTTGCCTTGTTTACGTTATAATTTCATGGGCACAGGAAGTTTAAAATATTTCATTTTAGAAGGTTGGTGCCATAAGACTATACAGAATTATGAAACATCTTTGTTATGGAACTATTGATCAAATCAGTATGAAAGAACGTCATGAATTATGTCGTTTATTTGGAAAGTACGCACTTAGTCTTTAATTGTTAAAAGTGAAGTATCTTTCTTCAAGCTTTCAAAGAAATTTAAACGAGTTTTTACCTAATGAAAGGATCGATATGGTTTCCCGAAAATTAAACCGTTTATTTTTTTCGAAACATTTCTAGGTAAACCCAGTTTATAATTGTTCCCATAAATATTATCTTCCTGACTCTCAAACAAAGTAAGTAATTCAATAATTACCGCAATTTGTCTAAAGGTAAGCTTCTGTTACGGCAAAAATCATTATCTTTAATTTTGTTCCCGCTTGATGGATCTAACGTGTTTTCAAAAGACTATTCACGTCTTTTAAAACCTACAAATGGAAAGCCATATTTATATATACTATATACCTGGATTTTTTCCAGATTTTTTCTCACGACCACGGGATCTATCTGATGTGACGGTCTGGTATAAACGGTGTCATTTCAAGTCAAACGTTTGACTTTTAGTTCTGATAATTATTCTGTTTTCGTGTATTCGTCCACTTATGGCGGATTTGTCGCTCATTGAGTCTGACAACACAGCCACTTATCGGTGGCAGTCAAGCCTTTTGTGGCACGTCTTATCTTAATAACGCCACACAAAAACTAATTCCATGCCGACTTAGGACTCCTTAAGACTTCTCTCCTGTCTAATGCACGCCGAGTACTTCAATGAATGAGATCGATAAAAACCGAGATAAGTTAAGAATTCATTTTAGAATTGTTCAGTTTATCGATATAAGAAATGGTCAGTTTTATCATTCGATTGGTCAAAACTTCTGGACCGTATATACCGGACCGACACCGCTGTTTTGAACTGTGGAATATTTCGATATATCTTAAATGTTCACCGGATACACCTACCCTGACAGCCTATACTAATAAATATGTATGTGAATATTGATACCGGGCCAAAATGACTTGGTGTAAAAGAATTAAGGTGTGATGGTAACACGAGAGGATCTAGATTTATCGACAATACCCGAGATACACGGTCGACCAATCACGAGCCACTTTCTCTTTGAAGGGAACCTAATTAGCATAAATCTACCCTAATATCAAAACCGCGACGAAAAGAAATATGAAATTGATATCGACACAAAAGCGTAGACTTTTGGAAAGGCATTTTAAAACCAGGTATAGTCTTTTCATATTTGGAATTGTGATATTTCTTTCAATTTGATGATTAATTTCAAAACCATTTTGAACACCTTTGCCAAATATGACTAAGAAAAAAATAATGTACCATTTTATAAACACATGATTTTCTAAAAACATATTTGTACTCAACTTTATGCTATGAACATTTTAATGAGTTTTGTAGAAAGAACTGCACCCAACCTATATGAAATTCAATCTCGCTCGAACGGTATTATACTATACATCGCCCTAGTCTCTGAACTCGTATATTATAGAGAGAAGCCATGCTTATACATCCCCAATAATACCTGCCTTCAATGAATCCGGATTTGAATGGTTTTTGTTTAATAAATGATTATGGCGGTTCTCGGGGGAACCTTTATGATGGGTTGTACTCTATCTGATTTAAAGCCGCAATTTCGTATGCACACGCGTCAATTAATATCTGCGCCGTTACATAACAGCAAGTGTACATGTTCTATACAAATTCCTCTGTATTCGTGTATAATACATCGGCAGCCACAAATACGGAGTCAATAACGTTTACATTTTAAGTTTCATGTATTGACTTGGTCGAAAGAAAACCCCGTAAAGACGTAATCACCTGCGGAGGAGAATAACATGTATAATCTCTCTGTTTGCGGCACATGTCTCATCAGGGATGTGTAGTCAACTACACATCCCTGGTCTAATATATCAAGTTTGTGGGAATCGGTAATATAAAATATAATCTTGTTTCAATTGTGTATGTCTCCATTTTTATTTATCATGGATATTTTCGTGTAGATTTTTATTGGAATTTAAATGAATTGTGTGAAAATCAGGGGTAAATAGAGTATCTAGCATAAATATTATTTAGAAAAGCTAAGAAGGGATGTTTACATTCGGGATACAACTTAAACCTGTTTATACCGAGCACCAATGTATAGAGCACTGTGTGTATAGTCCACCTCTATATAACAAACACCTGTGTATAAAGATCACCTCTAAATAAAAAAAAACTGTGTATAAAGATCACATCTATATAACAAACACATGTTTATAAAGATCACATCTATATAACAAACACCTGTGTATAAAGATCACATCTATATCACACACACCTGTGTATAAAGATCACATCTATATCATACACACCTGTGTATAAAGATCACCTCTATATAACAAACACCTGTGTATAACGATCACATCTATATCACAAACACATGTGTATAAAGATCACATCTATATAACAAACACCTGTGTATAAAGATCACATCTATATCAAACACACCTGTGTATAAAGATCACATCTATATAACAAACACCTGTGTATAAAGATCACATTTACATCACACACACCTGTGTATAAAGATCACATCTATATAACAAACAACTGTGTATAAAGATCACATCTATATCACAAACACATGTGTATAAAGATCACATCTATATCACACACACCTGTGTATAAAGATCACATATATACGAAAAACACCTGTGTATAAAGATCACATCTATATAACAAACACCTGTGTATAAAGATCACATCTATATAACAAACAACTGTGTATAATGATCACATCTATATAACAAACAACTGTGTATAAAGATCACATCTATATAACAAACACATGTGTATAAAGATTATATCTATATTACAAACACCTGTGTATAAAGATCTCATCTATATTACAAACACCTGCCAATAAAGGTCAACTCGAAATAAGAAACACCTGTCTATAAAGCGCACCTAAATGTGTAACAAACATCTGTCTATAAAGATCACCTCTATATAAAAAAAACTGTGTATAAAGGTCATATCTATATCACACAATGTCATTAAAAGTCAACTCGGAACATATAAAACTGTCTATAAAGATCACCTCTATATAACAAACACCTGTCTATAAAAGTTTTCTTTGTATAAGAAAACACCTTTCTGTAAAGGTTATCTCTAAATAGGAAACATCTGTCAACATAGGTTACCTCCATATAACAAACACCTGTCCATAACGTTTACTTCTATATCACAAATATCTGCTTGCAAAGGTCACATATGTATAACAAACCTGTTTATAACGGTCAACTCTATATAACAAACAACTGTCAATAAAGGCCACATCGTCCTATAAAAAAAACCTCCGCATAGCGAAAAGCGTCATACACACGAGACATTGATGACACGAAAACATATCTACAATACTCAGTATCGTAATGGGCATCTGTCTACGATGACCATGGTTCATGTGAGGCCATATGAAATATTTGGTGTTTCCGGTAACCCTTCCTTCCCTACTCTGAACTTTTAAAGGCAATTTTCAAAGATTAAAGTCAATATCACTCTCCTGTATAAACCATATTTTTTTTTTGTTAAAATAAACTTGTTTACCCTGAATTATTCCTACATGTTACAGGAAACACATATATTTGTTTGTATTGTCTGACCATTCTAAAATAAAGTGACTAGTCAACATAGAAGCTTACTTCTCGTCAGGTGATAGCGGCGCGTGCGTATATATGGATATATCCTGACAACGTTTGACCTGACCATTTATCTGGTCAATTTACCTGTCCATAGGTGTATGTGTCCGCGGTCCTATCATTACTTATAATTCCGGCCAATAAGGCCTAAACACTGACCATTATCTGACCATTAGTGGGATCGTATCTACAAGATGGTCACTAATGAGTAATGACCCTTCAATATTTTCTGTCTATACATCTGTAGGGGCAAGGGGGGATGGTTCAAACAGGGGACAAATGTCACAGAGAAAACTGACGATCGGGGGGAGTTTGTAGAGATACAACCCAATAGTAAGAACGATGACAGTTTTGTGCTTTTGCAAGGTCAAAGAACAGTAAATTATCACAAAATCACAAATATGGATCAGTTTACTAAAAGGAGAATTCAGGTGTTTTAAACTACTCAGCCCTCTGCAACCTCGGAAGTAATATTATTATACGGATACCTGCATTTTTTTCTCATTTTAAAGCATAATATTCTGTTTGTTTTATATGTTACATAAAAATCTAATTTCGAAATGAGCCCGATGAACATCAATTATTCAATCATGTTATGAGCTTCAGCACCTAGCATATATGTCGTAGAAACACGCATTCTCCAATTTGTTGAACAAACACATTGACTTTACATATACCAGGTCATGTCACATTAATATTATAATTGCATAGTATTTACGGTCCGACTGCATTTATCGTTATTTTATGGCAAAGCAGAAATAAATAATATTAATATATAATCATGTCATGCAGGTTCGTTCCGGATAATAACGGTACCGGCAACCTATTTTATATTTAGTTTTTTTTTATCGTCCCTCAGCATCAGTACCTGGACGTATCACACGATTGAAAAGGCGAGTACGCATGCGCATGGTCCAGATCAATTTAACACCAATTACAGACATCACACTTGATTACATCTGTTGTTATTTACCGTCTCAAAACACAAAACCTACAAAGGTAGCCATTGTTTCGGATCTAGCTGGATTTATCGATCACGTCAGAGAAACAGGAAGGAACACAATGTTTTGCTGGCTACGGGCTCTGTATTATTTTAGTACATCGTAAAACACTCGACCATGATATCAAAATGTTTGAAACCAGTCACTCACAACAAATGGGATCGAACTAACGAATGAATTCGAAATTTTGTCCTTTTTTTTTAGTTTCTATTGTTTTAAGTAGTTCAAAATTGAATGAGTTTATTTTTATTTTTTTAACATTGTTGTCAACCATTTAACAGATTCGATCTCTAAACTGCTGACAAGTTGCTTGAATTTTCACTGACAACTATAATGGAGTCGGAATACGTAGAAATGAAATCTATGTTTCCATATCAGATTTAAATTGGACATAAATATTTTCAAAAACAATTATCTCTTGACATTTTTGATTTCTATCAATCCAACCTACTTAAATTTAATTAAGGTAAACCCTTGAAATCTTCTTAAACTAATTTCCCAACATTGTTGAGGACTGACAATATGGCATTAATTAGGCCCAATTAAGGTAATTGGCGTGAAATAAACAGATATTTCTTTTTAAGAAAAGTGCACAAAAAATTTAAGTCTCTCGGAGGCTGTTCAAATTAACACAAAACATAGGTACACAAATTTCGTAGCGCAGCACTGTAAGGACTGACATGTTTGACTCTATATATGGTTTCGGGAATCAATTAGGCATAATTGGTTTCCTGGAATTAAATGAGTTCAGGAGATACAGGAGGACAGCTCTCAAGTTGTGACATCCAGTTTTGCTAGTAAAATGAGATTATTCTAATTAAAAGGATAAACATTTCACGTAATATCGCCTTAACTAAACCAGTCTGTCTCTTTACGAACTAATTTGAAATTGAATACAAAAAAATTGGACGTCACATTGAGCTTTAATCCCACGCAGAGGCAATCTGCGTTAAATTAGTGACAATACGGAAACAATTTAATTGTTTGTGACAAGAAATAAAAAGTGCATCCTCCACTTCAAAAGTAATGATTTTCTATTAGTTTTTTTCTTGAAACTGTATGACAGAAGCATACTCTATTTGCTGTGTTTACGAATAACATGATTTAAACAGCTACTGAGAGAGGGAGAGTTTGCAAAAAAGTTAACGTACTGGCTGTTTTATGTCTTATATAAGCAAAACAGAACTATTTGTAGTGACCAGTTAAGACTCCCGCGAGAATATGTCGACCGTCATACTTACCAAGCTGATTTCACACAATATTTAAATTTATGCAAGCGACTTTGTGGACAAAAGAGACCTGAGGTATACTTTTGTCACTTTGCTATTTTTACTTGATTTACGTCAACAAAATGTCATAATGTTGGAATCAATACGAAAATCCCAATTCACATAACATTTCTAATTGACTAATTTTCTCTAGATAAGTGATAAATCTTACCGTTTTCTTAATTCGCTCCAGTGTAGCAAGTGCCCTTGGCGAGTTGTCTGTTCTTGGCAAGGTGTCAGTATTCCGCGGGAGGGTGTCAGTCAGAGACTTGTGAATGGTCTCCCTTGTATAAATCCCATTAACCTTGATATCCGGATTATTTTGTTCCGGTACCGTGTCTATTGTTGAGTTAGTAGACACACTCTCCGGGTACTTAGAATCCCGCTGTCGATCTTTCCTTCTGATCAGACAGATCGCAAGAATAATAAGAATGGATAGAACAATTGTCACACATGAAATAGCGATGGCAATGGCGAAGTACTTAATCTTAGCCGACGGGTCTTCTCCCGGATTTCTGCTGGAATCCGTAATAATGACGGTCAAGGTGCGAAACCGGGACCTCGGGGGCTTAGCGCCATCTTGGACTAAGATTGACAAGTCGTATGTGCCAATATCAGAATGACTTACTTGACGAGACAGCGATAGTTGCCCGGTAAATTTGTTCACCGAAAATAGTCTAGTCATATTACTGTTCTCAGCGAAGTAGGAAAGTTTTGCATTGACGTCATCGTCGTTGTCGTAGGCCTTAATGGTCGCGATGATTGTGTTGGGGAGGGTATCAGAAGATACATATAACAGGTCCCCACTGATGCTGGGAAATGTAATGATGGGCGCATTATCATTGATGTCTTGTATGATGACCGTGACGTCAGCGGTACTGGTCAAGGGCGATGACCCGTGGTCGTAAGCAATGACCGTAAAGTTATACTTAGCGATTAACTCTCTGTCCAGTGTCCGAGTCCCCAGAATAGTACCATTTCTTAACACGTCGAAAGGTAAATAAATGTCAGTATTTGACGTGAGTGAGAATGACACTTCACCATTGTTTCCCGCGTCGCTGTCATGGGCAGTGAGTTTACCCACCGAAACATTCGGTACCTGATTTTCCGGTATGACGAACTCGAATGAAGTCGGGGTAAATTTTGGGGAGTTGTCGTTCCTGTCAATAACGTTTACCTCCACCAGGGCGCTTCCGGTCAGAGATGGCGACCCACCGTCCTCAGCAAACACTCCAAATGTTATACGCGGAGTTGCTTCCCTGTCTAAAGAAATGATTGCCGTTATTACACCGCTATTTTTGTTTATTCTAAAGAAGGTTTTGTATTCTTCGGGCAGAGTTAGAGAATAATTGTAACTACTTGGCACAATGCTATCACTGTCTGTTGCCTGTACCTGTAGTATCCCACTGTTCGGTGCATCGTTCTCCGGTACATTCACGTAATATATCGCCTTGGTAAACTGAGGCGGGTTGTCGTTTATGTCAAGGACTCGAACCAAGATCCGAGAACTTGTATTAAGTCTTGGTGTACCGTAATCTCGACATTCAACAACAACAGTATGCCATTCGGTCATCTCCCTATCCAAAATTTGGTCCAGAACGAAGTTGTACTCATACGGGCTATCAACAACCAATCGGAAGTTATTGTCATTTATTGAGCAGGTGACCACACCGTTTTGTCCACTGTCCGGGTCCTTGACCGATATGATGGCTAAAACGGTGCCGATGGCTGCGGACTCGGATACCTCTGCATAGTAACTCTGTGAAAGGACGTTGACCGTTATCTCAGGCGCGTTGTTATGCGTGTCTTGGACACTGACATAGACTTGCGCCTGTGAGATTAGCGGCTGTGAGGCGTTATCAGAAGCTTCCACAATAATTCTATAGGAAGTACTTCTCTCATCAATGAGCGAGCTGATAACGCTTAACTCCCCTGTTGTCAAGCCGACTTTGAAGAGTCTTCTGATCTCGTCCGATTGATGGGAACTAAGCCGGTATAATACCCGACCGTTTTCATTTTCGTCCGGATCCGTCGCATTGAATGTTAAAATGACATTATTTGGCACGATGTCTTCCGGTATGGTCCGATTGTAAACGGCCTTCGGAAACTTTGGCGGGTTGTCGTTAACGTCAGTGATTGTTATATGAAGAGTAACAGTACCTGTTTTTGGTTCCGTTCCTCCGTCAGTTGCTGCAATAGTCACGGTGTATTTGCTTCGTGTTTCTCTGTCAAGTTCTTGGTCCACAACTAGCCTGAGTAATGCCCTTCCGCCTGCAAAGTCCGTTGTCTCCAAGGTAAACGGAACATTGGCGGTCTCTATTTTATAACCCTGGACGGCGTTCTGTCCACTGTCCTCATCTGTAGCACCTTCCAACGGAAAGGACTTTCCTTGTCCGGAATTTTCCGATATCTCCATGGTAATCTGACTTTCCGGAAACGTAGGTTCATTATCATTAATATCAATTAGCCTCACGTGAACTTTTATTTTCTCGAAAAAATCATTGATCGGGGAAATGGCGGTTACCTCCAAATTGAGGATACAGTCTGAAGAGGTAAATTGGCAGAGGTCGTCCCGGTCAAGGACGGAGGCAGTATAAAGAGAGGATGTTCTTTCGTTTATATGGAAAAGTAGGGCGTCTCGGTTACCTTGGGTGAGGAGGCTGTACCGTAACTCAATTTTTGACCCGTTACCTGTAATTAATTGAGCGTCCGAGGCCACATTTCCTAGGTACAAATCCTGACCTTGCTCCTCTGCGATGTTGTAGACAATCTCATAACATGACGTCACAGTTAGGACCAGCATCAGCACCAGGGGAGTTATACAGTCCATTTCGGATTATTTGGTCAACTTTACGGTTTTCCGATCATGTCCATAACTCACTAACCGCTGACCAGTGGTCACTCACAACATTGTTTACCAACTACACCACAAAATAATTTACAAATTCACACCCTCTGTGCCTGGCGGTATAATCCTCCTAGTGTAAATCCAAAAGTTAGCTCATTGAAATACACATTAGCTTTAACTCGTCACAGGTGAGTACTTCAACTACTAGCAGAATGTGTTTTGTTTTTCGACGTATTACAGTATAGAACACCAGTGCTGTTTGAACGTCATTTCACCATTCCAGCGGTTCACCTCCTGTATGAGACTGTGCTGTTCAGTTTTAATTGTCCTTACTTCACATCTTTCCGTAATGGTAGGCCTATCTGTATGTGTCCCCTTACTCCAGTACAAACACACACAACGTATTTACCTTACGATCAATGCCAGGTTGTAAGCCGCGCCTACTCTTACTGTATGAACCAATCAGTGCGGTCGTTGTATCGGCTACTCTACCGGTGTATCGCTAGAAAGCAAAGTCTAGTAAACTGTCAATGTAAATAGAGAAAGGGTCGACGATCTTTTTATAAATTATAAGGCTGTGGCCCATTACAGGTAATTTAAGTACATAATTCGCTCATATCTCCGTTCCCTACCAGCTGCCCATACATACAGTCCATGTACCTAACCCACCATTACGTGGGCTAGCGCAGCAAATACAGGCGGACTAGCCTCCATTCTTTGTTAATATCTGCCTTTCATTTTCATCTCACGAGAGTGGATAGTTCTGTTGACATAAGGCCGAACTACCGGTAACAGCCTTTTTACTGTTGTTAAAATTGTATTTGATGGTCTTTTGTTTGGGCCTCTTTCCCTAAAATATCTCGCTTGATATTAAGTGGGATTTTTTTTGTCCATTGTGTTAGTTTGTTTTTGATATGAAAATCATATTTTAGATTTTATTTTGCATAAAAGCCTGCAAGGTCTTATTGACGTGAGTTGAGTAGATGAGTGACACTCATGAGGCACTGTTTATTCAGGGTTTACCTACTCAAAATACAGCTCGTTTGAGTAAATAATGGCAGGTCATACACTGCTCATTTTATTAAGAGTACCACAAGGTCACATCAGTCTAAATCGGAACCTCACTAGTCCGGACCGTATACATATACAGATAACTCTGTGTAGAAAATACTCTATATAGCGAATTAAACTATATGCTTATTTTAAATTAAATGATAACATCAGTATTAATTCAAAACCGGGAATGACACCTGCTGCATGTCAATAACAGCTTAACCTGTTTAGTGATGTTCTAGGGAACAGTTAATACCGGAGGGCGGGCGTAAAACAATCGGATTTGAACGATAAACCCACGTCTTTTGTTTCCGTATTAAATCCGTCTTCTTCAAAATAATCAAAAAAGCTGTTTGCGCAAATTGATTATTTTTTTCACAGAAAACTCATAAAAAATGCATAAAGATGCTGTAAAATCTGAATGGTAATTTTTATAGTGAAAAATTACGTACATACGTTTGCTATTTAAACTAGTTTAGGTAGTGTAGGGAGGGGTTCATTGGGATCCTTGTTAGTGCAAACATTATTTTCACTCGGCACTTAACATCGCTATTCCGACAGTTTTACATGTCTCACTTACGATGTACATGTAGAACCTTGTTAGTCCGGACACTTTTATATCGGTAAAATGACGACGGAACCTCTCTAGTAAGGACAATTCAATTTTCTCTTTATTAATAATACACTTTCATTTCGGTTTACTTAAGGTGGTACCTTGCTATTCCGGACACTTTTATATCGGTTCACTTACAGTTTAACCTCACTAGTCCGGACACTTTTTTTCGGTTCACTTACGGTTGAACCTCACTATCCCGGACAGTTTTATATCGGTTCACTTACGGTTGAACTTCACTAGTCCGGACAGTTTTATATCGGTTCACTTACGGTTGAACTTCACTAGTTCGGACAGTTTTTTATCGGTTCACTTACGGTTGAACCTCACAAGTTCGGACAGTTTTATATCGGTTCACTTACGGTTGAACCTCACTAGACTGGACACTTTTTATCGGTTCACTTACGGTTGAAACTCACTATCCCGGACATTTCTTTATCGGTTCACTTACGGTTGAACCTCACCAGACTGGACACTTTTTATCGGTTCACTTATCATTGAACCTCACTTGTCCGGACACTTTTTATCGGTTCACCTATGATTGAACCTCACTTGTCCGGACACTTTTTATCGGTTCAATTACGGTTGAACCTCACTAGACTGGACACTTTTTATCGGTTCACTTACGTTTGAACCTCACTAACCCGGACACTTTTATATCGGTTCTCTTACGGTTGAACTTCACTAGTTCGGACAGTTTTTTATCGGTTCACTTACGGTTGAACCTCACAAGTGGGGACAGTTTTATATCGGTTCACTTACGGTTGAACCTCACTAACTCGGACACTTTGATATCGCTTCACTTACGGTTGAACTTCACTAGACTAGACACTCTTATATCAGTTCAATTACGGTTGAACCTCACTAGTCCGGACAGTTTTTTATCGGTTCACTTACGGTTGAACCTCACTAACCCGGACACTTTTATATCGGTTCACTTACGGTTGAACTTCACTAGTTCGGACAGTTTTTTATCGGTTCACTTACGGTTGAACTTCAATAGTTCGGACAGTTTTTTATCGGTTCACTTACGGTTGAACCTCATTATTCCGGACACTTTTATATCGGTTCACTTACGGTTGAACCTCACTATCCCGGACAGTTTTATATCGGTTCACTTACGGTTGAACCTCATTATTCCGGAAACTTTTATATCGGTTCACTTACGGTTGAACTTCACTAGTCCGGACAAGTCCGGACAGTTTTTTATCGGTTCACTTACGGTTGAACCTCACTAACCCGGACACTTTGATATCGCTTCACTTACGGTTGAACTTCACTAGCCTAGACACTCTTATATCAGTTCAATTACGGTTGAACTTCACTAGTCCGGACAGTTTTTTATCGGTTCACTTACGGTTGAACCTCATTGTTCCGGAAACTTTTATATCGGTTCACTTATGGTTGAACTTCACTAGTCCGGACAGTTTTTTATCGGTGCACTTACGGTTGAACCTCACTAGTCCGGACACTTTTTATCGGTTCACTTACGGTTGAAACTCACTATCCCGGACATTTCTTTATCGGTTCACTTACGGTTGAACCTCACTAGCCCGGACAGTTTTTCATCGGTTCACTTACGGTTGAACCTCACAAGTTCGGACAGGTTTATATCGGTTCACTTACGGTTGAACCTCACTAGTCCGGACACTTTTTATCGATTCACTTACGGTTGAACCTCACCAGACTGGACACTTTTTATCGGTTCACTTACGGTTGAAACTCACTATCCCGGACATTTCTTTATCGGTTCACTTACGGTTGAACCTCACTATCCCGGACAGGTTTATATCGGTTCACTTACGGTTGAACCTCACTATCCCGGACAGGTTTATATCGGTTCACTTACGGTTGAACTTTACTAGTCCGGAAACTTTTTTATATTGGTTCACTTACGGTTGAACTTCACTAACCCGGAACGTTTTATATCGGTTCACTTACGGTTGAACCTCACTAACCCGGACACTTTGATATCGCTTCACTTACGGTTAAACTTCACTAGCCTAGACACTCTTATATCAGTTCAATTACGGTTGAACTTCACTAGTCCGGACAGTTTTTTATCGGTGCACTTACGGTTGAACCTCACTAGTCCGGACAGTTTTATATCGGTTCACTTACGGTTGAACCTCACTAGTCCGGAAACTTTTATATCGGTTCACTTACGGTTGAACTTCACTAGTCCGGACATATTTATATTGGTTTACTTAAGGTTGAACTTCACTAGTCCGGACCTGTTTATATTGGTTCACTAACGGTTGAACCTCACTAGTCCGGATATATTTATATCATTCACTTACGGTTCAACTTCACAAGTCTGGACACTTTTATATCGGTTCACTTATGGTTGAACTTCACTAGTCCGGATACTTATATTTTTAGCAACGGACTATGATAAAAAAAAAATGCATTATTAGACAAATGTGGAGTTGTCATGTGTGAGGAAATATATTTTCCGGATTATCGGGTTTAACGAATTCCAATTCAGAACTTTTACTGGTGACATCAATTTGCTGTCAATATGCCCTCCCTCGGTTCACACGTGATCAGAACAATAACTGAAAATTCTACTGATATTTTCTCAATAATTTCAAAACACATTTGTTGTGAGTTGTGACGTCATAAGATTGATGTGACGAGTTGGTATCTCGTTTTCACTCCGTTATCTTTAATGTCAATATATCACTATACGAAATTCTGGGCGAGAGTAAACAGCTCGGCGTATCTTCAATTATAACGCATCCTCGCCAGGTCATCAATTTTTAAAATGTCTCAGCAGCTATTTTTAAAAGAAATAAAGGATGTTTTCTGACACCTTGTCAAGTCTATCCATTACGTCACATATATTCACACTATCTCGTGCATTAAAATTCAAATAAAGGGCCTTATTTTGACTGTCAATTATCTTCCCTCGATTATTTTCGAATAAAATCTTTTTCAATTTTATCGTTATTTATTTCTCCCCAGTTTATTTTCATATAACAAAATCACGTTTCTCCTATCTCAGACATTTTCGTAAACTTTTATTTTCAAATAAAATTCTTTCTTGACGTCGTTCGGCAGGTGTTACATTTCTTCAGCCTTCTCCTGTTTCTCCTCTCCCTCCTTTCCTTCTATCTATTACTTCTGTGTGCGGTCTAGGTAAAACATATCTCCTGTTTACCTCGTTTAATATGTGATTAAATATCATGTTACCGATAATGATTCATTAGTTTTATTGCTTTTACTTTCTGTCGCGTTTTTGTTGTGATGTTTTTTCATCAATCACAGTGAATCACAAACGGCAGTCCCGCACAGGTACACACGGGGTCCAGGTGAGCGGTTAGGTCTTAATGACATTTCATTGTACGGCCCTGTCACCGGCCCCTGTTAACATCCAAACCGGTGTGTTTAGACATGGACCCAAATGTAGGCCGAACTTAACTGGTTCGAGGCCAACAAAAACAGCTCAAAGCTAATTTCTGCCCGAATTCGTTTTAACTATCATTCCACAATTTAACGGCTGCCGATTAAAGCATCCAAATATTATTTTGTCTCGTTCTAAACAGATGTTGTCTTATTACAAAGAGATGCTAATGAGTCGTGATATTGAGATTCTTAGTCGTTATAACGAGATACTCAGACGTTATAACGTGATATTTAGTCGATATAACGAGATACTAAATCGTTATCAAGATATTCTTCATCGTATAACGAGATAGTAAGTCGTTATTACAAGATGACGATAATTTATCGCGCCATAAAGAGATATTATGTCGTTTTAGATATAAACTATCTCGTTATAACGAGAGAAATTATTGTTTGGGTGCCCGATTTGACCCATTGTAAACTTGTCGATAGACTGAAAATTACATAAATATCACATGTTTGCAACCATTGCTATCCAAATGTGCAGTTTTGGTATTTGAAAGTTAAATGTAATGTAAACATTAGCATTTTTTTTCGACTTTGGTGTCTGATTTTTTTCTGCATAAAATCCAGAATGTTTAGTCATTAGGTATGAAACAAATGTATGAAAAATATCCTGTAGTTTAATGTTACTTTTTAAAACCTAATCAATTATAAACTAATTTGAGGAATTACGAATTCAAACTGAAGGTCCCAGTGTGGTATTGTTTGATAAACGTCTCATGTTCTTAAAGATTACATAGGGCGCTGTATTTCTATGTATGTAGACGTATAATTCGTTTGTTCTAGCACGAAATCGTCTGATTGACTTTCTTGTACTACATTTGTAAAATGTCTCATGTGTACGTATGTTTGTATACGGTATTTCATCGAACAGACCCTCTCGGGGGAAACGCAGAGGCAGAAGATGTGTTGGAGGAGAAGGAGCTACATTGTATGTCTGGGCCAAGACTGCGTGGCCTAGTTTTTGCATGGGTGGTCTCTTTACAACCGTTGGTGACGTCCTGTCCCAGGGGGTCGGGCTGGGCGGAATAAGACCGTCGTAGGTGTAATACAAAATTAAGAATACACTTGTCGACACGAATTTCTATTAACTGTATCTTTTAGGAAGTTAAATCAGGCGATTACCACAGTGAAACTATCGCTCGTCCAGGGAACCCTTGTTAAACACAGCGAGTAAAGGCACTGTCTAAACATAATACCCTAATACCAAATATTCAATACCCGAAAGGGACCTCAATCTTAAGGGAAATACGGCGGATCACTCCTATCGGCAAAGGGATTAGAATGCCCTATCGTCTAATGGAACTTTATTGCCGCAAGAATTTCAGCTTTCATTACTTTGATAGATACAGGATCATCTGAGGTTTTGGCAATTATAAAGGGTATCGTCAGGGTTGTTCGATGGAGCCGCCTTTATTCAGGATCGTGTATGTTATAGGGTTTCATGCGATAGAGTTGCGTTAATTCAGGATTAACTAAGAGTTTGTCTATTATAGAGAGTACCACCAGGGTTGTGCAATTGAGTGGCGTTGATTCGGATATTGTTCTGTAAAACAACTAAGATTACCGGCCACTACGAAGAATGCTTTTCGCATTAAGGAAAACCTATTTTCTGAAGTAAATAGATCGGAAGTCTGAATAAGCATATCATGTAGTGTTATAGAAAATGCTCACTATTTCAAACCCAAGTTTTCCCATCCCTCTATCCTTTCCGTGTTCCTCATGTGACATCACATTTATTGCCGTGTGATTTGAGTTACGATTTGTCCAGTATTTGTGCACTGACGCTGTACATTTAAGCGTTTACCTTATTCGTTGGTCTGTCCGTAGGGAAACTTTGTTAGACTTTGTGTATATCTATTATTCTAATACCCCTCTTTTCAAATGACCCTTAGCTGTCGTGAGGATGTTAAACTCTTCATAAACACACTCTGATACCAGAAGCCTACACATTATCAAATCACATTCATGGTTACGTCTGGAAGAGCTCCACTCAAATAACATATAGGTCACTGTGACCTACATTTTCCGAGCTTCGCTCATTTCGGTTAAATTTTGTATTTAGCTGCATTTCGTATCTTGTTAGACTCTGCGATCAGCTTCAGTTTCATCAAAGTAGGAGAATGGGCTCCTCTATAAGTGTATGTATATACATGTATCATTTTCTTATACACATAGGATACAGTTATATACAGATCAGCTAGGTGCTTAAATCATGGACGAGATATCTGCCGTTTACCGTGTTCTCCACCTCTTGAACACGGGTCGCATTATCATGACGTCACAATCCAGGAGCAAATACGAAAAACTCTCGGGTCATGGGTAAGCGTTCCTGTTTGAGTTTGAACCCGTGTTCGTTTTTCAAAAAATCGGTCTCGGCGACGCTTCTCTGAGAAGGTCAAAGCTATAAAAACACATTAACCACGATTCTGTCTGCTATCTTACGGCATACATGATTTGTGAAGTTTGTTATTTGGTTATCCTGTTGTGAAAAATAACGAAATAACATATAACGAAATGTCACAGCTTATCCGCCGTGAATCCTCCGTCGCCTCCAACCGTTTACAAGACCAAGATCAAATTGTATTTGTGTTGTATGGCTTTTACATATACATAAGCTACCAGAGGTGTAAATATTGTCAGTTGTTCTAAAAGAAACTACACAAATAAAATGATCGTAATGCAGAAGGGTGTCTCCATTTTATTTGTACGAGTGTGCATTCACCTACAGATTGTTTTATTATTTACAAGCGATACTGTGAATACATGTTCATATTCTTGTAGGCAAAAATAGTCAATAACAATACCGAACGGAAAATAGATAGCCCGCGTAATAATGGTCATTGATTTCTCTGTTCGATAAGTCCGCCGTTCTCCGGCTAGCGTCCAATCTCTGACTATATGCGCGATCTTCAATTCTGAATTTATTAAAACTTTCAATAAAACAATATTGACGTTCTAACTTTCTAACTTCATTGGACATTTTATCTTATTTTTAGCCGGAATTAGGATCCCGTTTTCGTTTTAACAACTCAACACGACCTTGCCTGACAGCAAATGTGGTTATGAATCTTTCATCTATGACAGAAATTTGTCTTTACGTAAAATCGATTTGGAAAGAAAGACGAGTTATGGGGCCATGTTGCACAGATAATGGGAAGGCGCGTGCGGTTTTTGATGTAGCGATTTTTCTGTAGCCTCGCTTTGGAGGTCATGACCCTACTACCGCACTGTTTGTCCAGGTGTAATCAGGTGTACATCAGATTCCGGCTTCTCTGGCTCCTGTCACGTGACATCGTCATGTGGTCCGCATCAGCCAAGCCTCTGTATCCCAAAGGACTGAGTATAGTCAACTTAACGTCATAGCGATTTAATGTCTGGTTACCTCAATGGAAAAACCGAGGTGGTTTAATCAGTGTGGAAATAAATACCCATGGTAAATAAAGAAACACATAATTTTACAAGCACGGGTCGTTTAAGACGACATCAAGTCCATAAATTGCGATGTCCATCGCGACAATTTCGCGGACATTCCCTCAGTCCCCCACGCCATCTCCACTGCCTACATGTAACTCACATATACAACAAAACCTTGAAACAGTGTCCCTCATTCTATTTGCCACCTTTTTGCAGAGTTGAATGTCCAATTTTCTCTTTTTCTTAAGAATTTCATATAAGGTTCCCTCAATTTACCGCCAAACCCCTTTATAATGCCAAAATTCCGTGGACAAATAGTGGCAATAAAACGAGGTTTTCTTTCCTGCCCAACGCCACTCAACTATATACTGATACATTCTCCTCTAATAGGTATCTAACAATATTCTACATTATTACATGTATGACGTTTGTTTATCTTATTGTCAGGTTAAATGGTGTTAGTTTGGGTTGGTTTGATGTAGGCGTTTATATAAATGTTTAATTATTGATAATGATATATATAAATTAACTTCCCCTCTTCGTTACATTTGTCATAAAAAGTCGAAATTTATTCGAAACGATGTCACACAGTTAGTTTCTGAATCTCTGAACATCCTGTCGGGTATCACTCTACCGAAATTGTTTATTTTAGGAAGCATCGTAGAAGATTCTGGTGGGTTTCATTCAAGCTAACCATGCGTATGTCTCTGAGAGGTTAACATAGGTACCGACATGACGTCCCAATCATACTAAATGGACAGTTATACAGACAGGGAAGATAATTCGGAAATGGCTGAATAGAAATGAAATGCTGCCCCATACTACTAAACAAACTCATTAACGCTCGGATATGTTTGGACATTCCTCGTATATAAAACAGATTTGTCTCCCAGCCAGACTGTTGTTATTTTGCCTCGACACGTGACGTCACGCAGTACTAGACCATCTCGCCACTAATGGACTCTTTGCGCGTTCAGCCTCTCGAGAGATGTCTTGGCTGCCAAAGATACCTATACAAGATGGCATCACTTTGCTCGCGTAGATCACACCTTCTTTCTTAACCTATTAAGACGTTCAATTGTAGCTGACAGCTGGAAGAAGGGGCAGAACAATACTAAATATATAACCCAACCAACCAACAAATAAATATAAAAGAAAAACAAAAGGCAACACCGAAGCAATAGGGAAGGCAACACAAACCGGTTAAATCCTGAGGGGAGCTGAAGTCGTCAGTTCAAAAATACATTCGTGAACAGTTTGCTGAAATAAAATGTTTGGCGTCTATGCTTTACTTTTAATTTTCATTATCATCTTGTTTAAATAACGTATGATGGTTGGCGTCTACGCTTTTGTTTTCAATGTTCCAAGCGGGTCTGTCTAAACATTCTTGTCATGTAAGACCGATGATTATGTGTTCTCTCATACCTCTTCTTAAATTGACGCATGAGTCATACATGTGTCACACATATGTCAAAAAAAAATATGAAATAAATTAATAAAATCATTTTGGGGATTACTTCGCAACTTTGCGATCATCGTTAAACAGTATGTTTTTGAAATGTCAAGGACCTGATAAGATATGGAGCAACAGTTCGTTGCAAGGTATACATATAGACACATTTAAAAAAGAAATGGGGGTGGGGGTGGGGGTGGGGGATAATTTGTCATAGTTGAATTATGAGCTGTGAAAGAAGCCCCAACTGTACGACCAATGATCCCTAATATGTCTCTGTTGACATTCAGAAAAATGACAAGTATGTTAAAACGAATCTTAGTATACATGGCATGAAAAACATCAAACATCGAAATAAAATAATCACTTTGGGGATTACTGGGTAAATCTGCGATAACTGTAAAATGTCATGATAATAAAACTTAAAAACACACCTTATAATATATTTGTGGACCGAAGCTTTACATTTCAAGGTTAAAAACAAAAAAAACATGTTTGATGAATTTCTTTGAAATTGAAAGTAATTGCTGAATGGTGGGCACTAAAGAAACCACAATTGTGGATCTTTTGACCCTAAACCTGTCTCTGCTGAACTCCAAGTACACAGAGAAGTGACGGCAGAGTGAACCGATCAGTCAAAACTTCACAAGTTTTCACTTGCAGTCATAAACGGAAAATTGACGAAGACGTTGATGAAAATCTTAACCCGAGATTGCTTCTTCAGTCCTCATTAAATCAGATACGGAACTCATTGGCGATTATAACTACGAAATGCAGACCAAAATTCACGTGCATCTTAGCGACTATGTTCCCTTTTCTCACCAACTCTAGACGTTGTTAGGTACTAAAGATAATTATAATCCGTGATCGCGTTTTTTCCTCTTCGTCGCCAATTTCGGTTGTAAAAAAATCCAAGGCAGAACATGACTCGCCTTGACATTTCAGGCGTGCCCTTGGAATAAGCAAAAACACGGACTGTTTTTTATGAAAGACTAAACAAAATCTGCAAAAATGTGTGTTATTACGTAAACGCCTAATCATGATTGCTTGAGAGAACGATTTCAAACTAATAACCCGCCATGTCAGTAATTCGATGTAGCGACGAGTTGGCTTCAACGAGTAATTTCTCCTGTCGGGGGATATTCTGAATTTGTGTAAAAACACTTTATCTTCTTTAAAAAGACCGATGCCAGTTTGAAGGTAAATTAATTCAAATATTCGCTGTTTACCGTCATATACGGAATATGGTAGACGTGCTTTTGCATTATTGAAACGCTGATACATTTGAACAAACAATTTTAGTTCATTGTATTCTTTGGGGTAACATCGAATATAATTGAATTGATTGATCCGGGCGGAAATACAGATAAAAAGATAATTAACTAGTTAAACATGAATTCGGTCGAAACCCATCCGTAGTCAAATGGAAGCACGATTAAATTCAATTTGTCCTATCAATTTCTGAGATGTAGCGTATATGTATAAATGAAAAAGATGACTTGTTTTGGTTTTACGATCGGTTACAAGGCTTGTCCAATGGAAAACCGTCTAACAAAATCGATTTATTTGTGTTTGACGCTTACATGTGACGAGCTTTACTTACGAAACGTGTAGTAATACCAGCGGATCACAAAGTTCCGGTTGACATGCGCCTTTGTTGTCTGACTGTTGACAAATCGGATCACGGGGATTACCCATGTTGAAAGTAGCTTGAGTATTTTACTTCGGACTTCTGTTAAAAAAAACAACGCTTGCTGACAAACCCGTAAATCCGATCAGCGAAAGTAAAAATATATGTAAGGTTGTTGACATGATGTATTAGTTTTGAAGCTGCCACAGACGCGAAACCTATGTGTAACTCCAAGCGTCATAACACCTGACGTATTCATACAGATATCAACATAAACAGATTAGTACCGGTAATTATACCAGCCAAATTAATGGAAATGTCATTAGGCAAAAAGTCCATTTTATTTGCCGCAGTGTTTATGTCGCGGATTAGAACCAGACTTGACCAAACACCTTAGGTGTGCATGTTATTACGCACCCCTGTAAAAGCATTCCCCCTAAACATCGGAGTGTCGGGCCATGTGGCTTTGATACAATTTCTTGTTATTTCGTGCTATTAGCTACGGTCAGTTGTCATGTAATTAGGATCATTATGTATACTGAGTATACATGTACAATATCCCCCTTTGTCAGGGAACGCAATTTGTCTGGACAGGAAACCGTTGACCTTGTCACATTTAACGCGTCAACAGATATATTTCTAGATCAAAATCAAAGACAGCATTGTCATATTCGCTATTAAAATAATCAGAAAACTTTAACAAGGTCAAACTTTACGATAATTTGATATAATTTAAGGGCATGTAAATTATCCCAATTAATGGCAATCACACTTCGGTCGATACAGGTGACACGGTTATTAAGGTAGGTCGTACGGTTAATTTATTTCTAATTAACAGGTAAGTATAGTTACCTGTATATAGTTCGAAACATTACCCTATCAAATCACACCTTATCTATAATGTATCAGCGATTTTTTTTCTCTCTACACACAAATTACAGTACCGCTTCGGTTAATTACAAAATGTTGTGATTAAGGAAAAGGTCACTGGAAGAAAACCTTGTAATTGCCTTGCTATTATCAAATTAATGCCGTTTCGTCTGTTTGTCTACGTGCGGAGGGTTGTGAAACCAACTATTGGTACGCTTCTAATATAAGTGGCAGACCTACGGAGTAAACATAAGCAACTGTTATTGAGGAATTATACAGCCGTTTTAAAATTTTCCATTGCGTCGATTTCGAACAATAAAATATGAAAGATAACCTAAACTTTGAATAATTTCTGCGCAATTTCACATTTTAAAAATCTGTTTTAATGATAAATTGTTTAAGAAGTGTCAAGTCGAGATTTGTTTTTTTCAGGAATGTCTTTTCTTTTTCCACTCCTGCCCCTCCCACCCCCCACCCCCCATGCCATCTCTTATATTACAGAAAGCAGTCTTTCTCCACCTCATCCCCTCACCGTCCC
>NW_018408919.1:2676932-2757950 GCF_002113885.1 Mizuhopecten yessoensis
CCCCCCCCGCCCCACCACCAAACTCCAAGTCTTGGTGTTAAACATTCCCATGTAACATGCCTAAAGGCCAGCACAGACTATTGCGTGTATGTGTGTTTCCCTTTCACTCGAAATTGAAGTGCAGCCCGTGAAATAGGCAAATCGTTTTTTTCATTTCATAGAGAAATAATACACAAGTATAGGTATCCTGATTAATATTATGTATCATTGAATGAATGCATACAACTTATAAAAAAATAAGTAACAAAAATATTTTGACTTTGAAATAGGAAACACGTCTTTGATTTATCCTGGTCTATGCATGAACAATCTTTATTAAGTGGCAAAGATAAGCTAGATATATAACGATTTTTGTTTTTGTTTAATTTTCATAAAACAGAAAGTTTAAAGTCAATAGGTTTGTAAAGAGTAAAATGACCTTTTCTGACTAAGAAATGGTCAAAAGGCCTTGACGACATTAGTTTTTAGATTATCTATGTCCTAATTTCGGCCCGGTCTCGTGCTGGACCACGCCCACCCTTGCCCGTGTCTGATGGTGCCAATGACCAGGAGATTGGACTGGTCATTATTGGTACATTTGAAGGGTAATGAGCTAATTAGCGGTCCCCTAGCCCATCATTACCGCCCAGGTAAGGCCGTCCCGCCCAGGTAAGACATTGTCGGTAACGTATCTACTACATATACCCACGGGCACGTTGGACCCATAGCGTTCGTCTTTGTCGAGAATTTCTCACCGAATCAATACTACATGACGGGAATTCCGATGCAGCAAACCTCATTTAGACTTTTAAATTGTACTTTGAGTACGTTTGTTCCATCGAGAAATTTCTCATAATCGGCAAAACTGAAAACCATTAGGAAATAAATGTACTGAGCGCTTAGACGATTTCAATGTCACTGATTCAAATCTTAAAAAGAAGTAAATTTCCACAAACTCGCAGACAGACACATGGTTTATGACACTAGAGTTGATTCATTGTGTGTGAAGTCTATGCATGGCATGGTACCGAACGGTAAAATAGATGTTGTCAAAGGTTGGCATGTATCACTTCGGGTCTAGAGAATTCAAAATTTTATAACACAAAATGAACAAACACCCTCCCCTTCCCCTTCCCAACCCCACACATACCCTTTCTCTCACCACCATCAATTGCTGGGATCGAGGAATGGACCAATAGGGAAATAAGCGCAACGATTTAAAATAATACTCCTTAAATCTTTCATACCGGATGAACAGATTTTAACGTATTTGACATGGAGCGCCCCCTGTTAGGGAAATTGACTGTTATAAAAGTTACGAGTGTGGTTTCCCTTGGGTGGGGTAAAAGTGTTGTTTGGAGTGTAGCGCGTGTGTGGGAAGGAAGGAGCGCTGCTATGTTTTACGTTGATCCGAGACCGTAAATAACCATTTATCCTCTTCTGATTGGTTGAGGCATTTTTACGGATTTTCAATCCGCAAGTTTTAGCCAAACCTCTTCAAAATGTTCCTGTCAGTTCCCTTACCAAGTATTGTTATTTTAATTAGTTGGATCAATTAGAGATCTGAGAAAGTCACCAAGGTTTAAAATCAGCAGAAACATTTCAACCAGATAGAAATAGAAACAGGTGAGAGATGCAGTCCTAGTGGACCTCTTGTTAGTATTGAATTATTGATAATCAAACTATCCAGACGTTAAGTTTATGTAATGCTCTGAGAATTGATTAAATAAACTAAAGAAATGTTTTTAAACATACAAAGACATCCAATCTGAATACATACAGCTGTTCATTATCACGTACCGCATGAATAGCTTAATTTTTTTTATAAACATCTGATTTTAATGAGATTGAAAGACATCAAGATATACATGACACAACCAAAACGAAAAATTTCTAAAAATAAAAATAAAAAAGGTTGATTGTGTAACTTCTCTATGAAATATCGCTTATTTGCAGTTTGAGGTAAACACTATAAATTTTATCTCGCTTTCAATGGCACTCGTACTCCGTACAAGATATACCAGTTTTGCCCGGTTATTTTATGATGGCGGCAGTCCTACGGGAGTTCCTTGTCTCACCGATAACGAACGACTGTAATTAAACTTGACGGACTGCATACATCATCATGCATCATCTTGTACGCGAGAGCGATTTAATAAAATAACGTGACGTTTGTTGTGTTCCTAAACTCGGGCTGTAGGCATTTTTTATCGATGTTTACTATCCTGCTTCATTGCATACTACATCTATTGACCATGTTGTACGATGACTTAGTAGAGTTAAATCTTCGGTAAATTTGGGGCCTTTTCGTGTTTTTTTTTTTTAAACTAGTTCGTATATTTTTGAATGTTATATTTCAGGGACACAGCCTGGCGGACATACAAATGTTAATACAAGCCTGAAAATAACACCAAATCACTAAGTCCGTATTTATTCTGTAAACGAACAACCGCGATAAACGAAAGCAACCCTGGTTCGCTCGAGAATCCGTACCGGAAAGTTTGACATATCGTCTTCCTAATGAAATAAATGACGTTTTGGAGACATTTCCGAATTACATTTTTCATGAAAAACTGTTTCTAAACCAAGCAAATTTGGGCTGGGGGCAGGAAAAGAGGTAGGCCATAGAAGTGGGTGATGGTAGAAAAGGAAGGACTTAGCTTGCTGGGGATTGAGAAATTGTATGAGAATTGAGCCGCTTTCGTTTATCGCGATCCAAACAGTTGAATCGGTTGGACCTCAGTCCTAGTAATTAAATGCTGCTTTCAGGCGAGCTTGAAAAAGCTTTGCAAGGCATGCATAAACATTTGCAGGTCCATCAGGAGTTATACCCGAAAATGTTACATTTGAAAATAGACAGACCGGTAAGTACAATGAAAGACGCGTTATGCGATAACCCGTTACAGAATAGGAATTTGCTAGCTTTGTCGCCTGATTATGAATAAGAGAACATTGCACTTGCCAAACTATATCTGCCGCACCCATTTCAACTGTTCGTTATTTTTCAGCCATTTCCTGTTTTGGCACTACGTGACGGCTTTACATTTTTCGACGTTTTGTGTCCCGGTATGACGTCATTGTATCGCGGGCTGTTACGGATGTAACACACAGACACCAGTGTTTTGACTTATCGATATTGATGTCTTTTCGTAAAATCGTAATGTCTATTATTTTTACGCGAAAAATACTTCTTCACTTGTTTAAATCGTCTTTCATATTTTTCTTTACAGACACCGTTTTAAAAATAAAAACCCATTATAGATGTGAAATTAACAAAACAAAGCGCTGTATACGAAATAGACTTTTATGGTATCCCAGGAGATGGGAGTTACAGACAAATGAAATAGAATAACAATACGCATGACAAAAATAGAAGTAGAAACTCAATAAAGATATGTACATGACCGTATACACAATGTATCATGTTGATGGGTGTGCCAAGTTTTCATGCTAAAATATCGACATGAGAAGTATGGTGTTTCACTGAACTAAAATGTTTCTCACACAGATTAAGCACTGCTCAGTATAATTTAGATATGTATTTTGTAATCGATGTGTATTTGTAGGGTACAAGTTAGCATCAACTGGCTGTTTAAAATACCAAGCGTCTGTCTCTGGGAGTGTCATTTTTTGCAGTCAGTCACAGGTTTAATACTTCCGTGATACGTACACATATTGATTCTAACTAATTCAATAACATCTTCTACTAGGATGCTGTTTGTTTTTACATATTCCCGCAATGCAGCATTTCCGACATTTCCATCCGTTTGGCGTCGAGCTGTCCGTTCGTCCGTGACATCCAAAGCGGAGCGCCCTGGCGTATGCCCCATGTAATTGATGGCTATATTCGTCGTTTTGACAGATAACTGGGTCCTGCAGCTTTATGGGAGAACTGTTTAAAGTAAAACACACACTTAGCAATCTGACGAGCCGTCAATATAAAACGGAATACTAAATGGTAACTAGAAGTTAATACCAGGGTACCTTTATGTTTTAAAGTTTATAAACATTAAAATTTCATAAATGTAAATAACTGGTTATTAAAATTCAACTCATTTTTTATTTTTGTGGTATTTATATTTTTATATATTGTAGGTTACATAATCTTTGTCATAAACATGCAATAAGTTCGATAACGGCATGTCACGGAGTCAGAACCTCGCCCAAACCATATAGTAATCTTTGATGAGATTAAGGAGAGTAGTTTGAGGAAAGTAGGCATTTCAGCAACAAGTGAAAGAGCCGGGAAGGGGTGTTAAAATTGCACATCTTCTCCGTTAAGTTTCTGTTTCCTTCGCAGAAACTCTTAGTTTTTACCCTATTTATAACAATTTCGTAAATTTGTGGATCTGAAGGGAAAGGGGTGGTTTGTCTTTAATGTACTTAGATTACTTGTATCAACAGAAAGTGGGGTTTTCTTTCTTTCAAAGAATGACAAAAATAACTAAAAAATACTTTTTGTAAGCGTGATGGTCATTTTGAATCTACAAATACAGTTTTGTCTACTTATAACACAAGAATGATCAGGTGTCACAGTGGATAGCCAACTCGCCCTTCACCAAGACGGCCGGGATTTGATTCCCGATCAGTCGTGAACAGGTATTGCATTACCTGGGTTTTATCGGGGTACTCCGGTAGCCACCCACAGTAAGACCTTATGTGCGCAACAAGAGGGAATGATATAAGTTCATTTTTTGTTTCATAACTGCTGTAAAAGAAATAAAGTATATAGAGGATATGTAACAGTGTCTTCAGTAATGTACCAAATACATTTCACGAGTGTGGCTAATATTTTGATATCTTTCACGAGTGCGCAGCACGACATCTTTTGAAAGATATCAAAATATTAGCCACACGAGTGAAATGTATTTGGTACATTACTGAAGACACTGTTACATATCCTCTATATACTTTATTTCTTTATTACTGAAGATACTGTAAGATATTCTGTTTATTTCACATTTGTTATCAAAACTTACCCTGGAACGCATCAAGCTGTAGTTATTTAATTTTATTAAGCAGACACTGCTGTTCATGTTTTTAGTAAAGTATACCAAATCACTATGATGATAATTATTTAGAAAAAAGTTCTGTCATATCAACTCGGAATTTACGCGTTGTTAATCAGCGCGGAATGGTGGGGAGTGGAGAAAATGCAGAGTTGTTTTGTCACCACTTATCCTGATGATAAAATATCAACACCACCTATGTAAGTTCTACTTGTGATCCTGGTTCTCTGATACTTTCTGCCAATCGCTTAGTCTAACTTTGGACTTGGAGACGCTGACACCGTGTTTTATTTGACATGAGATTTCTCCGATCAAATAGTTAGAATTGCTGACCTGCAAAGTCTGCTGGCTTTTATGAAAATGAAATTTAACTGCAGAATTAAACGGAATTAAACATAGAAGTATCCCCCATCACAGGTAACATATGATTATTCTGAGCCAGTAGAATGGCCTGATGTCTCATTTTCTCGAGGCCTTCGTATCGTTAAGCTAACTAGGCTTTTACCAGATGGGACACTTGTATTTTTTTCCATGGTAGTTTGTAATCAGTGTTTTGATTGGTCAAATCAGTAAAAGTGATATTTTTCACTAGTGAAAAATATCACTTTTATAGAATGAATAATTTTCAATATTTCACTGGTTAAAATGTAATAAATATATAATATATATTTGATTATAGAATTTAGATAGACATTTTATTTCATAAATAGTAATTATCCTTTCACCCTTGATACTCCAAGGGTTACGCTCACTTTGGCTCACTGCACAGAGTGAAAGAGTGCGTAAGCCCTGAAGTATCGAGGCTGTGTTTGCCGTGTACATATTGATAAAAAGTGCTCTAGGGTTGAGCTGCATCTATGACGTAGACACAAAAAAGGTAAAAGTTCATCAGTACAACAATAAAAAGCAATGCAACATCTGTGTTTGACCACACACTATACATGTGCTGTTAGACATACACGTGTCGTTGATTGATGTTTCACGTTTGAATTAATTGATGATGTATTTACCACAACAGGTATACATTCCGGTGAATTGCCCCGCAGATATTTTGTACATATGATGTCAACTTTCTAGAGATGCGGTCACACACTGACCTGGAGATGTTTACCGCCACGACCTACACACAGTATCCCTACGCCCTTTTCGGACTCAATTACGTGTTTTACAGTCTACGGACTGTGCGGTCTAATTCGCAAATTGGTCCTCCTGTCATTCGCTCGGCCATTCAATCATTTTTCGTACTCCTGTCCAAACAGCGAGAGTCATCACTACCTTTCTCATTAGCCTGGTGTCATTAAAAAGCACTCGCAATCAGCCAGCCTGTACTTATTGTCGACTCGTTAGCGACACGAACGTTAAAAATACAAATATATACCCCGTTCCTTATATAGAGTTCAGGTGCTCATTTTCGGTATCACTCGGCCTTGTGGTCATTAGAACAACCGGCGAAAGCACGTGTCTGAGTACCTAATAAGGCAATTTATGTGCCTCGGTAATTGATGGAGTACATATCTAGAAGAAACGTTGTGTCAGTTCCACTGAACGTTCACTGATGAAGCCGAAAATAGCCAAATATAGGTTCAGGTGATCTCTGTCGTCTAAACGTTTTGCGTTGCGGGAGCGCCATTAGTTGACTAAGCGTCATGTTGACACAGACAATTCGTAGGCCATACATCTGGACGCTGGGATACCGTTAAGGTTCCTAGTGATGGAAATATTGGAAAGAGTACAGCATAATGAGATGATATGAAAACGTTGCCCTTACATGTAACTCGATTGATGTCTGCTCCCGAAATATTTTTTGTTTGTTTGTTTTTATATTCGGTCATAAAAAACTGACAGTTTCACCTTCTCCACATCTTTGTGCCGACATTTTGCAGAGGCTGTCGGTTATATTGATCAAGATATCGAATTTTCAACAACATAATACTTTCGAGGTAGCGATTGGTTCCAACCACAACATAGAGGTTTTCTATTTTCAATTATTTGCCTCACTTTTTGCGGTGTTTCTAAATCAACGAAGGTCTGAGTAGCAACGGTTCTAGACTATAAAGGATCGGAATAGCCGGGTTTCTTTATTACCAGAGAACGGATAACCGAGGTTAGAAATAGATGGAATAGCTATAGATGATACTTTATTACCGGAAGTAGTGACAAATAGGTTTATTAATTACCGACAGTCGGTGTAGCGAGATTTCTGTCTTACCGAAGGTCAGAGTAACGGAGCTTATGTTAATAGAGAAGATAGGAATAACTATATTTATGAAGGTGTCTGTATAACCGGGGATCGGATTAGCTAGGTTTCTAGATTACCGGAGTCCCAAGTAGCCAACTTCCGTATAATCACAATTAAATTGGTGAGATTTCGACGTTATTGACGTTATGGTGATATATTTGTTTGCTTTGAAATATGGGCGTTAAAGGGAATGTGTGTTATGAAACATTACATCAACTGCCGAGGTTTACAAGTCACGTAGCCAACGGTAGTCTTTAAGCCTGGAGAAACATGCTATCTAATTTTGGTTTTGGCAGCAACACGTGATGAGACCGGGATAAAAATAATTACAGTACGGCATAACAATATAATCCTGCATGCTGACACTAACACTGACAGACGAATAGTGTCCAGTAACCATATAAACAAATAACAAATCTACATAGGTCCATGGAAATTTAAAATTAGTACCATTTCCACCATTCTGCAACATTGGCACGTCCACTCTTTGGTTTGTTTGTCGAAGTGCATCCAACCAGATATGTACGCCACAGTGGTCACGTCTACCGACAAGACGTATGTTTTTCATTTCATAATTTTAACCAACACTGAATATATACTGCGAAGCCTTTCTTACCAAAACCCCCGTATTATCAGAAAATCTCAAGACAACAAGGCACCACCATAGCCCCCTATTGCGAGGTCTGAAAACTACGTTGTGTTGCGAACAGCTTAAACAGGTCTTATTACATACACTCGTCGCTCTGGTTGTGTCTAATACCCAGTGTTACAAAGACCTACTGACCATTATTGAAAACCTCTTTATTCGCAAAAATTATAAAACAAATAGATATAAAAAAAGTCGGTCTTGGAAATAATGACCGATTTCCGTACAGCCAATTAGAATTGTGGAATCTCATTACTGACCAGGCTCTGAAATTGACCCAAATCTATAAATATTTAATATTTAGGCGAGGAATTGTCTGGAAAACCGAAAACTCAATCGAGATTGAGGAAGTGACCGTAACTTACATATTAGAAAAAGAATCTTCGAATCACATTGATCTTTATGATCTGCGCTTTGTTTCATTTGTTTGATAAAAAAAAATATGTATCGAAGACTTACATTTTTAGATTTGCCTTAAGCGTCAATCGGGGGAAAATTCCGCTGTTACTTAAGTAGACATGCTTTCTGCCTACCTGTTCAAAGATCTCCTTCATAAAAGAGTTCTTCACCAAAACACTTTGTAAATGTTGATTGGATTGGTGTTACAAATTCAAATATTGTTGAATAATAATAAGAATGTATAGTTATTATGTTATTCTAAAATATATACTTGCCATTACATGTAGATACTAGTAATGGCAGGATTTTAAAGGGACACAATCCGTAACACAATTTACAGGAATTGGTATAGGATAGCATACGCCCTTAAGGGGGGATAAGTCCTTTAAGTTGAATGACAGTATGGTATACGTTATTCTAAATAATCCTCAGTAGTACATGTAGATACGTAGATACTGTACCAGTATTTGCAGGATTTTAAGGGTGACAATCCTAAACACAATTTACAGGAATTTGCGTAGGATTGCATATGCCTTTAAGGGAGATAACTCTTCAGATAAACGGCGTATCATTAGAGTAAGTTAAATATTCCGGCCAAGAACCTGAAGACGTAGAGGAATGACAATTTAGTCTGTTGTTTGAGGTTGCTTGCTGAGAAGATAATTTAAATAAGTGTCATCTTGACCCATACTTAATGTCAGATATATGAAATAGGCTTTCCATACATCATTGAATAAGAGACGAGCGGTACAGGCCCAACTAACCTCATGTTTATATATTATTGTTGACAGTATTTCTTTAATTTAATAATTTAATATCAGAGGGCGAACTTTCGAAAGGTTGGTCATAAAAATTGTACAAGTACGGTACTTTACAAAACATTAAATCGGGTTTATTGTTGATAAATAGGTGTATATGTGTCTATTTACTGTTCCGAGTGGACATCAGCTAATGAACTTAAAATAGATAGTCGAACGCACCTGCTACACACAAATATATGGCCTGCCGTATTTTTAACATGATTGCACGCCTTGGTTATAGTGTGTGGGTTTGTGGAGGCGACCACATCACAGACAAATATGTGTTACTGAAATGTACATTAACAGTGAAAATGACGCTGATGGTGATTGCCACACGAATAGGAATAATTCGCTTGTCGAACGAAACAAAGGAGGCTCGGAATGGCCCTGTAGAATTGGCACTGGTGAAATGGCCTCCACTGTAAATGGGTGTTTGAGTTAGTTACATTTACCGGGTCACCAGTATGTATACCGAAGTCTATGAGAGAGGGTAGTAGTACAGAGAACCACGGGGGAATTTACGTACGGTACGTCTGGGCTTTTTAGCATGTCATGAAACAAAGGGACCTATAGCGTAATATAACAGCAGACTCTCACGCTAGTTCGCTTACATTGACCCACAAATCTGTCTCGTAAGAATAACTATAAGTTTCTAACAAAACCACTTATTTCCCTGTCTACATATTGACTTGAGCAGGTCTACACGGTCGTGATCGTTGCATATGTATTAGACTTGCTCATGTCCACAAACAAGGCAATTGTCATTTGAACTGAAAGTCAGTCTACGGTCTCGTATATATCCCCAGGTACGTTATACATGATGACTATGTATTTCCTTTGAAAACCAGTTTACCTTGTCGTCCGTGTTAGCATCTTAGGCGTAGTTTGAAATTTCTATAACCGAGGAATGCGTCAACCATTGGTCTAAAGGAAGCATCTGTCCAAAAAATCCTTATATGTAGAAAACAAGGTCTGGAAAAACAGATCTGTATCTGTGAGACGACTTATAAACTCCAAAAACAGACGAGACTGGAATATTGCTGCCAAGGAAAGGAAAATTAACGGCCGTGGAATTAAAGCCGATGCTTTTGACACTGATATTGAGTGCCGGTAAAATATTCACACTGAACACAATACAGTGTATATACACAGTGCTTGTCAAACAACTAGTTATCTAACATTTATATAGAAAGTCTTCCTGTAAGTATTTTGTAGTTCATTCAGACTCCGATAATACATTGTATTGTATCACGGTTTGGTTGTTCAGATGAACACAATTCAGTTATATTTCAGCGATATACTGTACTTTGTTTTTTTTACAAAACATGAAACATTGAAAAAAAAAAAAATGAAATCCGAATGACTGTGATTGTATACGATAAAACCAAGAACTCTCTCACGTTTCGCGTAAAACCGGTAGGAACACTTTTATGTGGTATTTACTAATCGTTTGGATTCTTCAGGTTATTACACCCATTGCTCATTGTCAAAATGTTTCGCCCCGAGTAAATGGTGTCAAGCTAGTATGATTGATCTCCAAATCGTGTTTTTTTCTCTCTTCTTTTTGTCGGTTTGTTACGAAACGTTTGATTTGCTGGAGGACTTTATGATTCGGCAGCCGCGCTAACAGTACCTGCACTATTAGAGCACAGTTGGACTGAGCGGCAACGTCTCCTTAAAATGGGAACAAAGTGCTGACACGTTTAAATACTGACGTGGGAATTCAAGATTTCAGTCGCTGTTTAGGTAACTGCTTTTATAATGACATGTTTACCTTGTCTTTTAAAGATAACAGTATTCCTTGTGTTACGTACGGGAGACATCATGACGAGGACCACATGTGGTTCAGGAAACAGCTTCCCGGGCTACCTTGTTTCACTTCCGTTTTTCATATTACTAATAATTCCAGGTTGTGTGGAGTTTTTTTCTCGTTTTGACTCTTACAAATGGGACTTAATAGCCCCTGTGAGATTTTTATCAAACCAATGTCTTCTGATGCTTCTGTGTTACTGTGCAAGTTGGGGGAAATACTAGGCCTGCTGTATCCTATTACATATCGTAAAAACGCGACTTAGAATTGGAGAGATTTCGTTTGTGAGTTCTACATGAGTACACTGAGGACCAAAATTGATCTGCTGCTCCAAAGAAAACACCAGGGATCTATATTTTCTTTCCTCTCTTACTCTGTCTTACGCCTTCCTTTTAATTGTGTCTCCCTAGGCACCCGTCCTCATATGACCCTGGCTGTTGTGTCTCCCTAGGCACCCGTCCTCATATGTCCCTGGCTGTTGTGTCTCCCTAGGCACCCGTCCTCATATGTCCCTGGCTGTTGTGTCTCCCTAGGCTCCTGTCCTCATATGACCCTGGCTGTTGTGTCTCCCTAGGCAACTGTCCTAATATGACCCTGGCTGTTGTGTCTCCCTAGGCAACTGTCCTAATATGACCCTGGCTGTTGTGTCTCCCTAGACACCCGTCCTCATATGACCCTGGCTGGTGTGGCTCCCTAGGCACCCGTCCTCGTATGACCCTGACTGTTGTGTCTCCCTAGGCACCCGTCCTCATATGACCTTTGCTGATGCGAGGACGTTAAAAAAGAAAATATCAAAAAAATATCACATTTGCATGTTATATATATATATATATTAAATCAAGTCACTTTCTGATGATAAGGTTATACATAATATACCTCCTCGTTGACGAGGAAAGACTCGCTACATCCGAGTTGCGAGAAACTGGGGCAGACGACCACAATGGCGCGTCAAACTGGTCATCTTTACTTTTTCTTGGTACTGATTTATTTCGGTATAATTTTGCCCTCGTGAAACATGATTAATTTCAAGGAAACAAAGAATACTGTTTCCCTACCACAAGGTTACAAATAATGTAATGGAAATCTGAAATGTTTCCTCCTGTCTAGGTACCAGGAAAACGTTTCCTGTTGTCGCATTGCATAATTCTGTTGACTAGGAGGAAGTCTGCGTTAGACTGATTAAGCTCTGATGTATGGCTATTTATCTTTTAAAATCATTCTCTTCCTCCTCAACCGTTTTTTTTTTACTTCTGTGTTCCTCATGGTTCAATTACACCTATCATTAGCTACCCTTGGTCATTTTTTAAATACGTATATATTCAGAGATCATATTACATTGTCTAACAGTTAAACGTCAGATTGCTAAAATAAAGGTTACTTATTACTACCTCGTTTTGATTAAACTAAGGGAGCTTACTCCGGGTGCATTGTTCTCACCTGAGTGGGTGATCGGGGTAGTTACACTCGACACTGTCATGTCATATATATATATATTCCAAAACTAGCTGACATTACTTATTTCTTAATCATGTGGATAAAAAGAGATTTTCTTCTTTTTGATTTAAAAAAATAATAAAAAAATGACATTGCAAGTATTTCACTCACTAATGTGAATTAAAAAGATACGCTGAAAGCGGAAGTATTAGGTAACAAGAAAATACGATAGACGCCAGGACATCGGGTAATTAATGTCGCACATTTTACAGTAGCCCCGATACGATCCACACGCAGAGATTTGAGGCGAGATATAGTTAGCTTTGTGATACCGGGAATGTAAAAGCACACACGTGCTTTACCCGATATGTAGGCCGACTTGATGCTTTTTGTCTAAGTAGACTGTCACTGCCGTATCGGAAAATGACTCGCTATATACTTTGATACCTGAGCCATACTTGCATAAAACCAAATTTACTTCCCCGCTATGTAACTGAATGCTGTAATGGTTTGTAACTGTACACTTTTGAAATATATCAATGTAATTGTGAAATACGACACCGAAATAAACAATATTGGTTTGACTTAAAAAACTGGTTGTCACATTTTAAAATCTTGCTTTATAAATAATGGAGGATATTGATTTCATCTTTCAAATATATTTTTATCAGTACAAAAGTAAAAGCTGCTTTTTCGCGATGTAAATATTGAACCTTTAAGTGTTTTTTCTCCTTTTATTTGAAATGAGAAATGGAAAGTTGATTGATTTTGATCAAGTTCTATTTGATAAGAGTTGCTCAATTGCGATAAATTATGTTTGTTTGACAAATCCTGACATAGTAGTTACATATGCTTGTCTGCCTGAAAAGGGTAGGTAAACACATTGAATTGCTATGTACATATTACATCACACAGCTTGCTGAAAATGACCGTGGTGTTTTAAAATGAAATCAATATCTCTGGATATATTTCATCATCACCCGCCTCGGCCATGCAATCAGACACTCGCCAGATGTCAGTTTCTTTGTTCTAACAGGGAAGTAGCCATTTCGTCTCCTTTCTATCTGATTTGTTTAAAAAAATATATAAACTTTATTAAAAAAATAATAATTAAGTAACATATCTTATACTGCCACTATTTGTCCATAGAAATTTGGCGTTATGAAGGCGTTTGGCGATCAATTGAGGGAAATGTATAAAGTAATTCTTAGGAAAACGAGAAACAAGGGGCATTATAATTTGTTGGCAGTACACAAGGTGGCAAATACAACGAGGGACATTATATCGAGGGTATTGCTGGACATTCATCTCTACAGTATTTAAAGTCAAATGAAGTGCAATGTACTGTAACACAGTTGATACCAAAATTCGTACAATATGGATTTAATTAGGTTACGGGCTGACAGTGTTTATCCAATCAGCGTTAACTACTAACTATGTAACGTTTCCCGACATTCTACACCGACATAGGGGCACTCACATGCGCAGTTACATAATATGCCAATATTGTTTAAGAGGTTCCCTAAACCTACGCTAACTGAATCAGATCACACACCGGTGGCATGTTTGCTTGACGTTGACATATAATAGATATCCGTTTCTTACACAGCGTTGATACTAAGATAGACGGATATTAGATAATAATTATGAGGTATATGTATAATTACGCCACACAAATGAAAGAAAATGACTACCACATTTTGCTGGTTTCTTTGTAAGTGTGTCCTACACGGTACGACAGCGTTTACATCCTGCAATGTTGTGTGATGTCGCCCCTTTATGCATAACTTCATCCGATTATTGTTACTTTCAATTTTTTCAGCAATGTTTATAATAAAGGACAGCTAATGGTGTAGTATGGTTTGTCATTAGGCCGTCCTCGCGCCGATGTCTGTTCTAAATTACAGACTGTTTGTAGCGCGTATATTGAATGGAGTGCGCACCAGGAGTATAGATGGGCATGGAGCGTGCAATGTCGGCGAGCAGCCGTGCAATCCTAAGCATGCCGGGTAATAAAATGTTGGAATCCTTTGCAGTAAATAGTCACAAAACACAAATTAAGAGTTTCATATAAATACCGTAGAAGGTTTTAACAAACCTATTACCACATTCTGGGGAGTGTACAAATACCAACGATATCACTGAAAGCTTTCGATGATCACATGAACTCTTGCAAAGTAATGGCGGCTGCACTGGTACCTGTCGGTATCAGGGGGCGTCTCAAAAGCGTTCCAATGTCATCCCAAAAGGGACTTCAACATGTCATTCCAAGACTATTTTACTTTACTGTCTTCAGATCCATAGTTACCTTGGCTCTTTTAAAACATAATCTTACATAGAGAACTGCGAAAAATATACAGATTACAGTTTTATCAGTATTTGTATATAAGCAGACTTGGTTTTAAATCCATGAAAAATGTCGCTTATGATTTTAAGAAAAAAAGTACCTCTGATTCAGACTGGTGAATGTAAAGCTAACTTTCTTTATTTTTTTAATACGGGTTTTTATTATACGAAAATAAAACTTATCATTTTAATATGAAAATTAAACGTTTTCATTTCATTCTGGGTGCCATTTCATCATCTGGTTCATTCTGTGTACCTCGCAAATCGAACGCACGTTTGAAGCTTTTGACAGCGTTGAACTTGTGACGTCACAGATGTGGGCTATCCATATCGAAGCGATCGCCGCTGAATCACAATATCTCGAAAACGGAGTCAACTATGACGTTCGCACTTTCTTACCCTTTTATTTGTATTATATGAAGTCTTTTCATAGCTTGATATAGTATTGTATACAATATACATGATAATTTTTCATTTTTAAAAATTAATTATATGCCAACACACAATAGGACGTGTCTCAATCAACTCTTGTATCATGACTGTCTGTTATTTGGTTAAGTTTTTATTTGAAATTAGATAAATTAGATTAAGTTTTTGTTGTTCACGGGAGTAATCCCGATACTCGCTATTTCGTTTACGTCAGAGTGATACTCGCTGTTTACTATTTCAATCATGAATATTCTGACGTAATACACAAATTTACGTGTTGTTGTGATTCTAACAAAAAATCTGACTTTCATTAAACTTTTTATCATCGAAATACCCCATGTTCAGAATCCGGGAAAGTTTGAAGAATTTGTCGTCATTGGGTTGCATGATTCAAAATCTAACAAATTTGTTCTTATTATCATACATATAATTATGCAATAATACATTTTTCATCTCCTGATTGGCTGGATTTTTGTCATGTGATTCCCGATAAAAAAATGATATTGACGGCTGTTTAAAAAAGCTGCTTAAAAGTTGGGTTACTGGGTGTTTCTTGAAATAGATCGACAAGCGTTGTGATGACCTTGACCGTGACTACAGGGCTACAAACAATGAAAATAGCACTCTGATCTGCCGACTGCCATTTTTACCTCTGGACAAAAAAATCCACTTTTTAAAAATATATTTTTATGAACCTTCAGCGATCCGAGAAAATATTGACCTGGTACATCGTTCTGGGTTAATGATTTTCTCAGGTTCAATAACCCATGTATCGATCTTACCAAAAGGCTTTAATTGTATAATGATTTTTGAGATCTTTATAGTATCGTAAAGCATATACACTTGTTAAGAATACTGGCTAGAACGTAATATTTCCAAGCCTGTTAATCAATGATTGTGTCATCTTTTCATAAAGCTAGTTAAACTTTTCATTTCATTCTGGGTGCCATTTCATCATCTGGTTCATTCTCTGTGCCGTTTCATTCTGGTTGCCATTTCATTAAGCTATTTTCGGTCAAATCAATAACCTTTTCTTTTTCGTCCCGAAATTCGGGGGGAAAAAGGAAGCAAAAAAGGAATTATGTAATAAATCGAACACTAAATGTTGCTCTAAAAACACCAAATAACATCACAGCACGTCTGGATTTCATTTTTTCTCGGGGAAGGGGGAATGGTTACTTTACATTATTTGAAGTCCAGCTACGCGCCTGTGATGCCACCTAGGGTAAGTGATCGTGTACTCAATACCTACCTCGCTTATATTAACGACTGGTTTGAATCTGAGCTTTCCAACATACATACGTAAAACAATGATGCAGACTAATGTTTAAAAAAAACGAGAACATTCCATTATTTTATTCATTGAGCGAGATCCGTTTTGTAGTCAAATACACGGGTTCCTTGTGCTAATGGTATTTTGAAATGGTTCGCCCTGTTGAATCAATACCCGTGTGATTTAAAATTGCGTGTTTTTCTTGAAACTACGATACACGTCTTTAAATGATGTTTTAGTCCGAAGACATCCAGGAAAAAAACATGGCAACGCCGTGAGACAAACAGCAGATCCCACGCTACTTAGTGAGTGCCCAACGGGTTATGGTTGTAAGCTTTATCTGTGAGAATGTAATACAGGCAGCTCATTTTTCAGACAGACAAAACAATGTCTCATCCCAACGTTACATCGTATACGTACATGTACCAATGATAACGGTACACGTGTTCTGATAAAGTAATTATGACGTGCCATTTGTCTTAAAGGGTGTCGTTTGACTATTGAGTCCCAGTAAGTATTCAGATTTTGTATACTTGGCATAACTTTAATAGTTGGAATTTATTCTGGTACGGTATGAAATACTTCTATAAATTGTCTGGTGTAACAAAAATTGAAAATTCGTAACGTTTAAAGGGGTTTAATGGGCATACTTATCTTTTCGCTGCATTCTAAATGTTTTTCGTTCTTTTGATTCTCATAATTGGTCCTATAATAATATACAAAAATATACAACATTTGATATAGTGCCCCATCCAGGTAACATAAGCCACTCTAAAGCGCTTTGCAGTACATAGACATACAATTAACACAATTAGCATATACATTAATTAATACAATTTTTGAGGAATTCGCAAGAGCTGCCTTATCAGACGTTAACTACTGCAGTCCTATGCCACCTTACTAATATTTCCCTATATGTGTATGCCTGCGTGCGTGCTCGAGATGTAATGTGTTCTATTTGTAGTGGGACCCTGCTTCCAACGGTATCATTTATAATGCCACCTCACTTAATCCACCCCAGATCATTTTATACTCCACCTGGGTTGTGGAGTTGTTTCGGCAGGAGAAAAACTCTTTTTTTTCTGAATATTCCATGCGTATGACGACCTCGGCGAACACCGGCCGCCTACGTGGAAGCACTCGACCAATCCGCCCATAAATTGACAATATGGTATGGCTTTCTGCATCTATATTACGAATTTCATATAGATGTTTCCTGTTGACGTATTTCCAGTGGTAATGTAACCTTAGCGACGTTTTTTCAAAGAAATTATCCTTTTTTCTTGAAAAAATATGAGAAAAAAGTTCTCTGCTAAAAATATGATTAAACAGTCAATTTTGATTTTTCATGTGTTTTTACAGCTTTGTTATATAGCCTTTATCTTAGACTAAAATATTCATTAATCCTCTTTTTATTCGTATGAAATAAAAATAGTTACAAAAAGCGAAACGTGAGCACTACAGTACACAACGTTTAAGATCTATCACAAGTCTTGTATGGGCCTGAGTTTGGGAATCCGATATACTTTGTCGTAATTGCCATTCAAATAAATTATATGACTCCCATGCCAAAGAAATTGCAATACGAACTTATAAACAGGCACGATAACTGGTATGGTAATATTCATTGCCTCTTTGTAACAAGATAAGCTACACCCGAGCACCGACTTGTCGTTTATATAATGCTATTAAAAATTCACCCCGTGTCATGTATTTTGTATATTTACAATTATCAGTTACATCCTGAAGGAGCAACACACAACCAGTTAAGAAGAATAGCAGTGCATATGTATGGACTTCAAAACCTCAATGTTGAAAGTATTGTAAGCTTTAAAATTAAATAGTTTAAATCTTCAAACACACCCTTAGAATTCATTTTGAAGTTTTGAAAAAGCGTCGTAATCTTAATTAAGTTACCAGAATATTTTAAATTGATCTGCAGGATATTTTATGGAGAAATTTCAACAATTTTGAAAGTGAATGGAATTGAACTTCTGTGTGAAATTATGGTTAAGATAACAAGGCTTTGATTAATAGTAGTATCGTTTTCACTGTACGCCATCATCTTTTATTATACATTAAAGTGAATTTTGATTCGGTGATCTTTTCATATTTATTTAAAACTTCAAAAAACAAAATATACAAGTCCTGGGACTCTAAATGTTCATAATAAGAAAATATATACAAAAGCACTCATAGTTCTGAGCATATTTAGATAAAACGTAAATTTGGAAATTTGACTTAATACTTTATAAAGCTATAGATGGTTATTCCTCGGGGTTTTTGGTCCATGATGTTACGTCTCCGTAACATAAAAGGTCCTATAATGACTGGTGCATTAAGTAACGATCACCTGTCATACTTTGCATAATACATACATCTGTGAGAAAGTTCTCATCCCTTTCCTTTAATTTGAGCTTAGAACACGATGCCAAAAACCATAACCCTAATTTGATCGCGACGGCGTAGACGCCTACCGAAGTCTCACGAAGACATAATTACAATTTCAAAGACAGCTTATTTTCATAATCTGAACCCTTGTGTATAAGATTCCGTATAATTTCTAAATTATGTGTATGTGTTTTTTTTCTTGAGCCGTTCACATTCCCCCGTGTCCCTATGTGCAGCATGTCATTCCGTTTGACAACTGTAATGGTTAGTTTGGTGCGGTATGTAAACTTAAGTTTGAATGGTCGATCTATGTATGCGATCTTGGTCTACTTCATACAAAACAACTCATTACTGGTCGGTTGCTTGTCACAGAGAAAAAAACCCTACTGCAATTGGTATTATATAAATCATTTTGGCGTGTTCTTGTTTGTGAAAGACAGAGTAATCTAGTCGCGATATCAGCCTGATATCATTCTCATTTTTTTTTTTAGATAATTAGCAAATTGAATGACGATAATAATTTGTACAAAATCTGAAACCGATTTTTATTGTTTTATCAAGTTACGAAATCAGAAAATTGAATTTTGATAAAGCAGTATCAGAATCCAAAACGGTATAATAATGCCGCGCTACTGTTCGATCTGGGTGTTGAATTATCGTTTTAAAATTTGATATAGTTTAATTACACGTTAAAAAACACCACATCAATCGAATATTCAATTAATCTTATACAGTATTACGAAAACTGATACTGAAACAATGCAGTAAATAAAACCCGCATAATCATCGTTTTAAAAAGTTTATGAATTAAACATTACACTGAATCAACAAAGGTACTGAGGAACAAGACACCCTTGGCTAACACCAAAAACCGCTGACGCGTCACCCGTAAATAAGTAAACAGAAGCTCTGTAACTATGCACACTTGCCGAACACCGAAACCAATGAAGAAATACAATAAACCATTTTTTATAAGTTTCTATAACATTTTATTTTGATTAACAGTAACTGAGCTTTGTAACATTAGAAAAATAAATTGAGTCTTATTTGGCACGTTTGGACAGGTAGAGAGACAGAGGTAAGAGGCACTATGAGATCGATGTGGTTATTAATTAGCTACCTGTACATGTAAGTGATGACGTCATGAGTTTCCGCCAGGCACGCGACATGATTATTAATGCTAGGTACAGGTGTAACACGGCCGTCAAGTGTTTCCTAATGTCCTAACATGACTGGTCACTTTCATCCGAGTGTCCGGAGAAGGAGATACATTGTAGGTCGTTAAGGTAATGGATGCCCAATGTCCAGTAATGCTTCCGTACACGTAACAATTGTCCGGAGACACGTGTCCAGTTTAATGATCATTTGTCCGTAATGAGATCAACATTTCTGTATGAATTATGACGTGTCCATATCATCACTTGTTCGGAGTTATCCGGGGGATGTCCACCTGTCCGGACACGCCCGGAGACGATCAATAAGGCAACTCTTGCTGTGACCAACATCACACCCACTCGCATTCGTAACGGTCATCTGAAATCACAAATTGAAATACATTATAAATTACCACCTTTAAAATATTATGTATTAATTTTCTGATAAAGTGTAGCATTAGTATCCCTTGTACGTTATAGCAACAATTTGTGATGGTGATCGTGATGCGAGTGATCTTATAGAGTAAAACCTGTTATACTGCCATAAGTTGTCGAGAGAAATATTGGTTGTTATAAAGAGGTCTGGCGATACATTGAGGGAGACGTTACGAAGAAAGGAAAAAGAAGAACTCTAAATTTATTGGCAGTAAGCGAGGTTTCAAACGAAACAAGGGGCGTTATATCGAGGTTTAACCACAGTGTACACACGGTCGTTGTAAACAGGTGGTTGAAATATAAAGCACGTTCTTGGTTTTTCATTTTATGTATGTACGTTTGTTACCACATTTTATCGTGAAAAAATTAGGATATTTATAGAATGCACTTCTTTTCGCAGCAATTATTTCCATACGGGTTGTTCAGTAATCAGAACACAATAGAGGTGTACGTATCACTACACAAGTACGTAATCCTCAATCAAATTCCAAAGTCTAGAAAGAGAACTGGTGATATTATAAGAATATCGCCTAAACGCGTAATCCGTAACAGTACTCCGTTGTGTTAGGGCTACTCCCGGGACTCTAGTCTCAAATTTAGTTTCTACTTAAAGCCATCGTGTTTTGTCTCCCCACCGCGGACATTGGTCTAGCTACCACTTACATGTCGTGTTGCCCCTCCCCCCGGGACACCATTATCACCTGTATTATGTGGACGCCTGATAGGTATGTTACTTTGATTCAACTTGCCGCAGGAACCCCTAGAACAGTTACATATCTGGACCAAAGTACATAGAGTCTTAGCTGGAATATCATCAGCTACCTATTAAGAACATACGTAAGCTAATTGCCTACACAATGCACTTTAAAACAAAAACCACTACACAGTAAATATATCTATCGTCCGCGTATTGACCAGCACGACGGTGAATGCTGAAACATCCATACAAGTAATTAAAGACACGTGTGAGACTTTCGACCTATGCTAACAAAGCTTCAGGTGGACCCAGATTTTTAATGGAAAGCAAATTATTAACATGGATTCGTTATCAGTTTGAGAACCGTTGTTTATAATAAGAGTTTTACGGACCCGAGATAAGAGCGGACATTTAGAGGTAGGGCGCTTTCATGGCTAATTATCACTGATCCTGAAGAGTCGCTATCAACAAAAACGGCCATGTACGTGTCGGCAGTTAATGGACGTCGTGCGGCCCGTAAGTACACGTACATGAACTACGCCATACTGTAGCAGGTGATTAGTTATTAACTTACCTGTACTACCAGTTAATTGGCAATGAACGAATATGTTATATATTTACTGGTCAAACCACATCTACGTCGACGTCAGCAAAATGTTTTATGGCCATTTTGAAATGTTGCAAATTGACGTTTGTTCTTTAGGGAGGGGAAAGAATCGATGAGAAAAAACACCTGTATTTATATGAGAAAAGGTAGTGAACGGATCGATGATACGGAACACTTGTTTGGGGAAAGGAGGGGGAGAGGAGTGAAGAGAAGGAATAGGAAGGGGAGCAGTTCATGGACCTCTTGTTTTGGTTTTTGCATTTGTGTTTTTGTACGCCTTCGGATATTTCACAATATTATACACCTGTTTATATGTGGAGAAGTTATATATCTCTTCAATTTAAAGAGCTGCCAGCGGGGACACTATATAGCATACCAATCAACCTACAATTTGGCCAATTCTATCACAGATATGGATTGCTAAAGGCTCTGGTCTAATTTCCAAACGTCAGGAAGAATTCACTGTACCATTTTACTATCACGTGATAACGACTTGATTGGCGTCTACTTATTGTGATATCATAATCCAACATTCATTTTAAAGGCTATTTGGTTGGTCTCTGGTTAACGTTGAATATATTTTAAGATTGTCCATTCTTTATTTTGTACTTACATTGTTAAAATGGAGATTTTGTAGGGATGATTGTCCTGGCGCACCTATTGGTCAGATATTGGCCGTGTTCCGGGCTGGATGGTCAGGCTTAGTAAACTTTTTCGATGCTGATAGGTCTTCCAAGAGACCAATCATCGATGTAAGGTGTCGATTGACTATCAATGAATATTTTCCGCGGTTGTCTTTACTTCGGAGTCTATAAGGCGTTTTTGACAACGCTGATTGTGGTCAATCACTGGTCAATTTTGACCACTTTCACATCATTCCTTTCTTATTCAACATTATTCCTAATCTAAGGTCTAGAAAAGTCATAACTACCTACATTTTTGTAAATAAACTAGCTGATGGGCCATTAAAGACTTTCACATGATTATAAGTTCTCCTCCAGCACGAAAGAGTTCCAAATGATTCATGATGTCAGTTTATGGACGATGATTGTAATGAAGTCGATAAAAATGTAGTTAAATGGAATCATTCATCTTGCAAATCATAAAATTGCCCATAACATTTTCTTCGTAGCTGATCCATAACTGCTCCTCAAATTGTCTGCAAGAAATAAAAATATAGATATGATTAAATAAATGTAAGTATAAAAGAGAACAAAAAATAGCCAAGTCATATACCTATTAGTATGTTGTGCTTAACGCACGTGCTTCCTTTGATGTATGGCAGTTCTACGCATGCGTGTCCTCAAGCCGTAAAACTATTAGAAGAAAAACAGTATAGGTTCTTTCTGTCAAAATCAATGGTGTGGTGTAGTTTATGGTGGAAACCCGGGGCCATTGTCCAATTAAAGTCACATCAAGTATTTATCTATAATTGAATTCCTATTATTATACCTAGTTGTTGAGGAAAATTCAAACTAATGTTATTTATTGATTTAACTGGGACCCTACGCACCGCTAGCCATGCGGGGCATGAGATATAGAGATGTATGTAGTAATACCTCAAATCACACACGTATAAAGTACGGGAAAATCAGATATCAGGACCTCACCAGGGCGTAAACACGATGTTATTAATAGAAAATAATGATTTGATTTATTTTCCGTGGTTTTGAATGTATTTTTATTCATTCTAGAATGCCTAAGGTACCGTAATTCAAACGTCGCTGGAATTATTTTGGCGCGAGATTCAACTCTCGTCACACAGATCTACGGCAAGTTCGTAGCTTGAATCGAATACAAGAAGTGTTGCTGATGTGCAAAATGCAATTAAAATCAATCAGAATTATATTTGGGGTTAAAACATCTGAATTTGTTCGATTTTTTTTTTACGTTGATCAGAGAATTTTGGCGGAAATTTCATCTCTCATCATACAAATCTACACCCATGTTTCTTGAATCGGAAACCAAATCCTTCCTGACGTTGATACTGCATTCTATGAAGGATTTTAACATCCGAATTTGTAATGTTATGTTTAGCAGTAGCGGTATATGCACGAGACGTTTTCTTACGAACAGAACAACCTTGAATAAAACGAATAATTTTACTCATTTACATAGCTGGTGACAAGCATTTAAAAGTGCGTTTGAATTTTAAAATATCATACAAAACTAAGTTAATGGTATTGAATATAATTGTTACCATAACAATTTACCTTTTCCTAAACTACCGCCGTTTATTTTAGAGAAAACGACCTTGGTGAAATAGAAATTCACAAAACAATATTCAAAAGAGATGGCTCTGATCGCACCATATAGTGCTTTTTGTGGATGGCCTCAGTGAAAAAATAATTATACCAACATATTGACAAGTGAAAGGGCATTCACCGCCGAATAGCGCTATAAAAGAGTTCCAGATATGGGAGTTAAATGGTTATATGCAAATAAATATGATATCATTTTCTGAGTAACTCAGTTTTATGCGGAAAGCAACGAGCGTAATAAATTGAAACTCAAATGTTTATTGAAGGATCGTGCACACAAGATATTATCGTGGGGGTTTAAAACTCATTTTTAGTTATATCGAATTGCATTTTTAAGGTTTATTGTATCTTGTTGTTTCCTCGTGTATTTGAAAATAATTATTAGCCTTTCAAAACCGTTTCCATAACAACGAAAACTGCAAAATAAATATAATAAATTCTGGATAAACCGTAGTCTTTATAAAAATGATAATGTCGTTCATTTTGACACAGGATTTTTAAAAGGATTTATGGCGGCGTAGAGAAAAACAGTTATTGACATTTTGAACTTTTTTTTACTGAGGAAAGGTTACGTCAGATTGAGATATAAAATATATATTGATTTGGAAATCTTGATAACTTCACATATATAGTTCCGTCTTATTTTTCATTAATGTATTTACGACTTCAGGGTTCAGCGTAATGAAGCGTATGATAATAAACTTCAATAAAATAGTCATTTCAATAATTCACGTCGTATGTACACAAAAGATTTGAGATGTGCCGACTCGTTTGTATTTTTGATAAATTGCCAGGATGGCCTCGTTTAAATCGCATTTATCTTATTATTTGTTTTATGTCTTTGTCAAAATAATATTTGTGAATTGCAATAAGACGCTTACGGTGTAGAATAAACATTTTATTTTTTCTGTGGCCCCCTGGCTTCGACAAGGGCGGCCTCTTTATCCTTTATTGTCATTACGGGTGAACTTTAGGCGTTATCCTGTCCCAAAGATCCGTATATTACTCCCACCCTTCACAAAATTTTGACAAGTGCCCGGTGTATTGTACCGCCATTGTGTGTTATTGTACTGTTATAACTATGGAATCGTATGGCAAACGAAATATAATGGCGTCGTTTCCGGTGTCAATTATACAGAGTGTCATAAAAGCCAACAAAAAACTGTATGAAATTCGATATCAAGGTTAAAAGTTAATTCGGCTTAAATTAAATAAATGTCTTTTTTACTTTCACGCGTTAATATTATATTGCAATTAACAAGCATTGCATTTCATGTAAAAAAAATCACGTTATTGGCTTGTGTGTGTTAGTTCATTGCAGATAACATAATTAACAAATAAACAAATTAGTTTTGTAACGTGGACAAGATAGCAAAGCCTGGCTCATATCATGTAAACGGTTTATTTTCAAATACAATTTTCGTTCGTAACTTATCAACGGAAAAAAAAACAACGATGGGAAAAATACGACAAACATGCCTGTTCCATTTCTTTTAATACTATCAGTTTTCAGTTAGTAACTAAGTTTCACCCGTCAAGGACGTCTAACTTACCACGCTGGAATTAGACCGCTTGCAGCTCTTTATCCGCAGAAGGGACTGCTGGAACTGTAGGTTGATCAGCTGATTATGGTGCCTTTCGTCATCGTTAATCTCGCCACCAGGGGGAGTCCACACGGGATCATCGCTCGGGTGGATGGAATTGGGTGTATCATGTTCAATTGGCACCTGTTGAAGAAAAATAAATGCAATGGTAAGAATTTTCGGTTAATGAATTAAAACACAAGACCATATCTAGAACAATGCGTTATCGCAATGAAACGCCATGCAATGTAGATAATGTAAACAAAATAGAAATGAAAATAGGTCAGAGTTATCGTTTATGTAAAGCAAACTTCCGGTAATACTGCATGACCGTGTCATTCAATCGACCAATTTCTATGAAATGAAACTAAACACGACTTTTTGTGTGAATGTGGCGGGAAGACAGTTGCAATATGATACGGATCTTCAATTGATGTTGTTCATCACTTTTAATAAAATAAGAAAAAGAAATAAAAATATTGTTAATTCAGGATTGGGGGATGTTTGGATGTAATTAGTTGCTACACTAGATAAAACCATATTGATACGTACCATAAATAGATCGATTTAAAAAAAGACTGATATGAGAGTCATGGTTAATATATAAACACGTCACATATTGACTCTCGCTACATTATCCTGACCGCCGCCAATAGCGTTTAAACTTTCATTGCGTCTACCGGGATATGAGTTCGTGTCTTATGTAAAACTTCTCTAATGTTATGGCAGGTATCGTGTGTTCATCAAACGAGAAAAGATGCATGCTAAATTCATTTCTGAGTAATTAAAATTAATAATTGAGTGACATGATCTAGTGTTATGACGATCGACACCTGTTTGTTACGTGGACTGACATAAAAACAAGGCCTTCTTTCACGCGAAAACACGCGTACCTTAAAGTGCACACAGACACAATACACAATAGCAATTATATCCGCCTACTTCTTCTCCGATTTTACACACGAACATATGCCATCCTGTTTACTCGGGTTTATATAGAAATGAACTCGACATTTTTTCGTGTCACTGAACAGAAAGCGCAGGCTTATAGACAACGTAAGTATTGTGTAAAAAGGTTGAAATTGATACCAAACCTCCGTTTTATATATGCATGTCGTATGTTTGACCAGGTACAAAACGAACTTTCTCTTCGTACCGTGTATCGCGTTTGATATACATGTGTATGTAATTCATGGAATCATATCAAATACAACTTGTATTTACAGAGTAAACAGGACTATCGCGTACAGCGCATTATGACGCCCATTAGATTTGAATAGGTGCACTCTTGATAATCTAATCATGAACTTTAGGTAGGAAATGTTGAAGGGCCGATTTGACAACACATAACTGCAATATTATTATTTGTAGAACACTGATTAAACAAACTTCAATAAGAATATGATATCATTAAAAATGATAGATGTATATTATGTATTAGGCTACAAAAATAGCACACTTTTGTAGAATAAACTACAATCATGCACATTCATAACTGTTAGCATAGGTTCGATTTTCAATTATTTTGATGGCCTTAATAACGTCTTTGCGTAGTGACACAATTCATAATAGACACATATTGTTTTTCATTAATTAAAAACAAAACAAGTAATCCTTATTTTTTCTAAATACACTAACTTAATACTTTATGCACTTCCCCTTCTGTTTCAACAGTAGTTTAGACTAATTTGGATTTCCGCCTTTTCGTCCCCTGATGAGTCCAAGAACGACGAAACAGCTGTGTGGTGACGTGTCGTTCATTTTTAGCTTACTGTATCTATTACCAAAGTTTACAGGTGCAATCAAACGTGTCTCCTTTACGGTCATCTTTCTATCAAAATCTGATTTGACCCAGACAGAAAAGTTCACAATTCGCAATTACACATACAAAACTGAAATAAATTGGTGCTTGGAAATTTTTTGTTGTTGTTAAAAACCAACTCAATATTGTGATTTTTTATCATTAAAATATCAACGTCGTATAATACTGTGATCACGTTTCATAAAGATCCTTTGTCATGCAATGTTTAAGTAAGAGTACTAAGATTCGTTTAAATACTCGCACATGCTGAAAAACCATTCGGTTTATAAATAAATCTCTCATTTTTGTTTTTCACAATGGGAGTCGTATTACATTATAACAGGTTATGTACAATGGAGAACGGTATCGCCAGTCTTTTTTGACTTGGTAAGGGGAGCGAGCTTGTCCGAGTCTCTTTGTTCCTAACTCACTGCCAACGCACCTATAGGTATACACCCGTCATCATTAAATGGCCCTGAACGGGAATTTTAACTCGTCTGATAACATCGAAGCATGAAAATCGACAATCTAAACGTCAAAAAGATTAATCCGAGAAGGTTTTCTGTGGTTTTAACAACTCCAGACACCCAAGGAGTCAGTGAGGAGAAACCAGTATGGCCGCTATTAACTATGCACGGGTCCAGTTTCAAACAAATCAACAATAAGCGAGCACCGCAAAGTTCATGACATTCACTTCCGGTTAAAAAGTAAAATTAAAACCGAAGATACGGATCTTACCGGCGCGTGGACGCGGTGTTGATGCGTTATCTTTAGTCATATGGAAATGTTTTAGGCGACAAGGGGTGAATTATTAAAGTCTGTTTAGCTTGATCATAATCTTAAGTTCTATTTGATCCGGGGAATTTTCATTAAAGGGACACAAACCGAAATTTGGTGGTGAAAACACACTGATCAAATGCAGATATCAGACATGTATTTCACTTTCATTTTTATACATTAAAGGAAAATATATAATAATCAGTTTGGTGTAAAATCTGATTCAACCGACGGTGCTTTTTGAAAAGTCTCGCGTTCTGGACTGTTATACGTTCATATATTTACGCGATCGGCACAGACACTTGAGTTCGATATGATATCAATTATGTGTTAAAATTACACACCTGAACGCAGGTTGCGGGTCAAACAGGTGCGACCCGTAGAGCCCTGTAACAATTAGTGACTGTGTAGTGTGTGTATGAATTCCCTATAGACTTTGTAAGACTCTGTATACTTCAAAAGCATCTTCAATCGTCAATAAGCCCACACGTCCTTAAAACGTTTAGATCTATTTACGGAGTTAGAAACGAGATATACAGCTCCCCGAAGCTCCATCATGTTCAAGTGTCATTGAAGGAAATAAAAATCTGAGATACTCTTTATCGCAAACAGCAAAAACATAAACCGTATTTCTCCACACAGACAAACTTCAACTGAATTATTCGCCGCCAGCACAACTCCTAGAAATAGAATTACTCAACCCATACGTTTAAGATGACAGCCCACACGAAATTACATTTAGATAATGAAATAACTGCATTGGTAAATTGCTCAAAGTGACTTCCTCACGACTTGAACTAAAGTTGAAAAATAAAAATTCCCACAGGAAAAGAGAAACGAAACGAACCCGAGTTCAGTAATTGCGTATAATCGTCTCTGCATGGAGCGATGTACATTTAGTGATCGTCATAGAACGATAAAATTGAATGTAGAACTATTTAAACGTTTCAAAAGGGAATAATGCATGATAACTACGGCGCTATATATACACCTGTGTCTGCTTTGAGACGCTATATCACCAGTAAGGCCAAAATCGGATTCTTTTGGCAAAACTTAACAAGACATTTGCGGAAAGATTTTAATACGTAAAGAAAATAAACCGTTCGGAATCAAACTAGACTTAGACACAACAAGTTATATCTTAAATAAATCAAACGTTTTTCTAATTTAAAAAAGCTGAATAAACAATGTTTGTATAAGATGACTCTGCGGTGATGTTTGTTAACTGAGAAACTCGGATATTAAATAGTATCTACGTTTAAACCCTCAAACGGGATTTAACGCTTTTCTCCTCCCCCATTGTGCGTCAATATTCTAGACTTTAGAAATGAATTTCTGGTTTTCAACATGACACTAATACCTTTTATCCATCTCTCGTAAAGGGGAAATGTCAAAATATTAAATTCCGATATATTTTGATAAGTTCCAAAGATGTTTATTTTTCTCTTGGGAAATGTATACAGCCATTCAAAATTGATTTTTAACATTCTTCACACATTCACAATGAATCCCAAACATCCTTGGGTTGTTTTTAGACAGTAATTTAAAAGTTAAAGTTTTTTAATAGTGTAATGCGTGTGTTTGACTCCCAGTGGTGTAGAGAATGAAATATGACATTCCGATCAGACAGCAATTTTGTGACAACTATAAACTAATTATAAAGAGTGACATCAACTATTAAAAAATATCATATAAATTGTGACTTTTTGTACTCAAAAAATAATTAAATTTCTGGCAATATGAATGACACGCGACTAAGTGTATTATGGTTATGCAGTAAAAAACATTCTGCCAATTTTTTTATTACTTTTCTCGAGAAGTGTATATATTTTTGTTTCATGAATTGGTATTATTAAAGTTCAAACATCATATTTATGTAGTTTTATATTATTAAAAAAAGGCATCCATATTGCAAATATGTTGACTGTCTTTGTATAAGTTATAAAAGTTTATTTTTTCTTCTCAATTGTAAATAAATGGGTGTTTTATATAATAATATATATTTTATAAACTATCTACAGAAGTTTGAATATATTTGTTTTATTATATGTTAATCGTTTCATTCATATACAGTTTTATTCATTCAATTTATCTTAATTAAAAATGTGTTTAATTCATGAGATATATTTTAACTAAACCATCCCTAGATTTCTGATGTGTTTTATAATTTACCAAACACAGCCGTCACATGCTTGCTTTTATATCTATAATTTAATTGTAAATATTGTTGTGTTGATTTCCATTTCAAATTAGTCATATTTCCTAAATGAAACAATTGCTTTTCCCGAAGAAAATGTTTGTTTCGTTTCTTTATCTATTCATTTAAAATCAAATACTTTATAGGATTTTTCTTTAAATGTATTTAAAGCCAGCTTGATGTAGACCTGACCATACTTCTGGTTGCTTGAATTGTCCCTGTGATTATTGATTAACATTAGAGTGAGACTTATCATTAGAACATCTGAAGACTTCATTACATAGATCAATAGACTGTCAATGAGGAGTCTTTTACCTTTCATCACGGGAATTACACTTCTATTAGTAGCATCTCCTCAAGACAGGAGCATTCACCTGGTATAATCACCGCATCTAACGACTTAGGGGACGAGGAGACGAAGGAGAAGTCATTCAACTGGTATAATCGCTGTATCTAACGAGTTAGGGGACGAGGTTGGGGAGGGAGAGGGGGAGGAGGACGAGAGATATTCACCTGGTGTAATTAACGCATCCAACGAGTTAGGGGACGAGGTTGGGGAGGGGGAGGGGATAAGGAAGAGGGGAGGAGGAGGAGGGATATTCACCTGACGTAATCACCTCATCTTACGACTTACAGGAGGAGGAGAAGGAAAAGATACCTTCATCTGGTATAATCGCTGCCTGCAACTAGTAAGGGAACGAGGATGGAGAGGGGTAGGAGAGGGGGGAGGGAAGGTGGAAGAGGGATATTCAACTGGTGTAACNAGGAGGAGGAGGAGGAGGAGGAGGAGGAGGAGGAGGAGAATAAGGACATTCATTGGATGTATTCACTGTATCTAAGGAGGAGGATGAGGGCCGAATTATTTGGGGGAAAAGAACAAGTTAGAGGCAAGGCAAAATTGTGTATAACGACCTTTTCTGTCAAGTTAGAGGTTGCTATAGACAGGTTTGTTATCGACTGACGCAGGATAATGTAAAATGATTGTTTGATTGTCCTCTGACCCTCCCACTGCACAAGAACATTTTGATAGACAATTCAGTTTTTGTGGAAGGGTAGGAAAATACTTTGGCTACTTAGAGGGATGTCACGTATACTCACTTGCAACGATATGGACCGGTCGATGGGGGGCCTTCTGGGGATACCGATCACGCTGAACGTCTGTTGGGTATACACATTACAGTTCCGGTCGAGGGTCAAGTCCCCAAATCCGGCCTCAGCCTCGTCTTGTCTTGTCTTGTCCGAGAAACTGTCGTCGACCTGTTTGTCAAAGCTGCCTGGTTTCCTCATGTCGTTTCGCCTCACAAGGTATATGGCAAAAAATAAAAGTACTGCCAGAAATAAGGTGATGACTGAAATACAGATTGCTATCGTGACATATCTGGGGAAACTTTCACTGGTCAAACTGTCCGTAATGGTGATGGTCATTGTCCGAGTGGCGTAGAGCGGAAACATGCCCCCGTCCTGCACCAGTACCTCAAAGGAATACATCCCGATATCTGATGGTGAAAGCCTTTTTATAAGGTAAATCTCTCCAGAAAAACTGTTTAATAAAAAGTACTCCGAAATATTTAAGTCTCTGGTGAAAAATGATAGCTTTGAATTAAGACCCGAGTCTTTATCGTACGCGTCAATGGTACTGATGACTCGGTTTTGTGGTGTTTCGTACGGGATGGAGACGGAGCTGTTCGTCTCGGACGGGAACATGATGATGGGTCCATTGTCATTATCGTCGATCACGTGTACTGTGATGATGGCTGACCCCTCGCGAGGCGGGTCACCTCGGTCCAGCGCCGTCATCGTGAGGTCATACCGTTCCACTACCTCACGGTCTAGAACCGCCGACGTCATGATACTTCCGTTTTCCATTAGCCAGAACGGCGTCGGTACTTCCGTTAGAGATGATAATGCATACTCAATCACCCCGTTGTCACCGAGGTCAATATCGTAAGCACTCACTATACCGATACTTGTGTTCACCGCGAGATTCTCCTGGACATAGAAGTGGAAATGGTTCTCACCAAATGTTGGCGAGTTATCATTTTCATCCTCCACGATGACATACACGACGGCAGTTCCGGTCAATGCTGGAGTTCCCTTATCCACAGCCATGATCTGGAAGCTGTACTGCCCCTGTACCTCTCTATTGAGCTGAATGTTTACCGATATCTGACCTGTTTCCGGTTGTACCTGGAACCTTCCGTTGTTTGTAGGGGCCAAAGCGTACGTCACGAGAGCGTTAGTCCCCTTGTCGATGTCTGTCGCAGTTACTGTAACTGCTTTTTGACCAATCACGTTGTTTTCCCTTATATGGGCAAAGTATTTCTGTTGTGTGAACCTTGGTGCGTTATCGTTCTCGTCAAGCACAAGCACCCTGAAAGTCGACGTCACGTGTTTTGGCGGAGTTCCAGCGTCATCACATTTCACCGTTACGTTATATTCCTCCGCTACCTCACGATTGAGTGACGTATACACAACTATTTTATATTCCATATCTTCGTATTTTTGAATTCGAAAGTTGTCGTTTAAGACGTTACAGACTACTAGACCATTAGCCCCAGTGTCCTTGTCTGTCACAGCAACATGAGCGACAGCTGCCCCCTGGCTCGCGTGTTCCGAGATCTCGGCAAAGTTAGTGTTTGACAAAAGGTCAACCCTGATGGTCGGCACGTTGTTGTGATTGTCTATCACTTTGATGAAAACTTGAGCCTGTGACATCATTGGTTGCTTTGCCCTGTCGTAAGCCTCTACTATCACTCGGTACCCCTCATTACTGTCCTCCATTAGGGATGTGCGTAAGGTTATCACTCCCTTAGTTGAGTCTATTCGGAACCTTTCTAGGACTGCAGCAGACTGCAGTGGGCTTAGTGAGTATAGAACTTCTCCGTTGACACCGCCGTCCGGATCGATGGCTTGAACCGTCGTTATGCTGCCGTCTACGTCATGGTCCTCCATAATAGTGACGTTATACACAGACTGTGTAAAATTTGGCCGGAACTCGTTGACATCCGTCACAGTGACGTTGACCATGATTGAGCCTGTATTTGGAGGCTGACCTCCATCATATGCCAATATATGAAGCATATATGATTCCGTTTTCTCCCTGTCCAGCGTTCCATTAACAATCAGCAGCAACATGGATTGGCCGTTAGGGAATTGGTCAGCTTTGGCCACAAATGGAGAGTCATTGGAATTAATACTGTACGATTGTATTGTGTAAACACCACTGTCAGGGTCCTGGGCACCATCCAGGTCAAACGATGTGCCCAGTTCCGTCCCTTCCGGTACGGAAAGACTGACCACGTCTTCGTCAAATGTCGGCGTGTTATCGTTGATATCTATAACCAATATTTGAATTTCAATCTTGAAGAAGCTTCCAGTTGATGTTCGTGCAATAACGAACATGTTAAGATAACAGTCCGAACCCGTGGTAACAAAGGCACATATAACATCTCTGTCTAAAGACTCCGATGTTAGCAGATCTCCAGTATTCTCGTCAACGTAAAATCTAGAGGCGTCCGGATTCCCTTGCTTAAGCAAACTAAACTTTAACGCTTGTAACTCCTCGGAATCGGCCACTAGGCTAGCAAGTCCAGCATCTACAGCAGTATTTCCGATGACGTCATCGCTGCCACTCTCCTCAGTTGTGCTATATGCTATCTTTATGGTTGTAGCAGAGGCAATAATACCCGTACAACACAGTGCAATGTACAGGAATATTAATCGTTTGGCCATCACGCAGTTCCATTCACAGAACTTTACACAACATTGTCTGGGCCAAACTTCCTTACGAGATACCCCTTTATGCAGCTGTTCAGATCACTAATTAAATCGATATGTAATGAGACGCACGCAATGCATCAACACACCTGGTTTACCTGTGTGTATCTACCTGCAAATGTCAACGTTATCCAGGTATACTACATACAACACAGCATCATAACCGCAACGACCCTCGTAAACAACCACCACAGTAATAATCCGTTGGTCGACAAGTCAACTTTTACACCACTGTATGCAGACAAGTGAAAATATAAATAAACCTGCTGACAGAATCGCCTTTATCCTGTTTAAATTCGCCAAAATGTGTGTTTAATCGTGTGTAGTAGTAAAACTCTCCAACAATGGTCATTTAGCTCCGCCCACTTTCCAAGTGGCCAATCAGATCGATACGCACTGTACACACCAGTCGACAGCTATGATAATGAAGGTGTAACTAACGCCCCGCGTGCTCCCACTGTACCTAGTAGTAACGCGACTGCAAGGTGAATTTAAATGACACACTATGTTTTGTATTCCTCAACACATGAATACCCGACTTCTTGTTTGTTTACTTTGTGGCTTACCTGTGAGCTTAATCCGGTTAATTTCTAATTTACCTGTGCTGGCTTACCTTTGTTCTGTAAACTCCTGTACACCGATAGTAATGCCTGTAAAATTAAACGAGTTTTATCATCGAATCTTCACAAAAGATATCTAAGTACATTAGTTTTCTTTTCATTTACGAACTAAGTCTAGAAAGCAGATCATACTCAAAATAAAAAGCCTGTAACATGCTTCATAGAATATCTCATTTGTATGGCGAAACCTTCTTTAGTTTACTTTGAAATAAATGAAGGACATTGAACTAAGAGCTTACCTACGCTTATATGTATATTCAAACATTACATGATGTCTTTGTACTGGGGATAATGATAGTATTGGGGTTGTCGTAATCGACCCAGTCCACTTTTTGACAGCTCAATGTCTCCCTCCTGCCGCCAGGGTGTCATACGTAAAGGTGTGTGATCTACTAGATAATTACTGCAAATAAACACACAACAGACGATGACAGTGCATATCATGAAAACACCTGAGACATTACAGGTAAAGAATAAAAACGTGATATTTACCAGGCATTTATCTCGTAAATGCTCAGCTTAGATGCTCTTCTATTCGTTATTAGCTCAATTACTCAAATCAATGGAAAACACTGGATCTATCAATATAATCGTCTATATATATATAACGAAAAAATCTTAACAACATAAGTTACCCTCTTTTGTATATGTAATTATCCTTTTGAGAGATAAATTGCTCTATTTAAAATATACACAAATTGTTGCAGATGTTTGCAATTTGAGTTTAAAATATGATAGTTTAAAACAAGACAAACTCAAATATTGACAACCTCGATGGTGTGATTATATTTGACAATTTATGGATAAGAATTAGGTCACAAGGAATATTCGAAAATTGATTTTGTCCACATTATCTTCCTCACTGCAGTGCTTTACTCACTTTTCTGTCGTAAATTACAAGTGTCTTTGAATAATGCTGATAAATAACCGTGACGTAAATGCCAAAGCATCAGATCGTTAAAGGAATGGAGATTTATTATTACATCAAAAAACTATTGCAATAATTGTTTTTATCTTAGTATTGATAGTAATTAATGCTCTTACACGTGCATATCTGTGACCCAATTACATGTACTTCAATTAATTCTTGTTTTTTCTGTATTACTCTTCCTCTCTTTATGGCCCTTTCCTGTTTAATTACTAATTATTTTGAATCCCATAACAAGCATATACTTTTCCTAATTACAAAAAGTATGACACAATTTGAACACAGTTTTGTACGAATCTGCCATTAAGATATAATTACACTATTATTATTTTCCTTATTTCTTTTATTCATCAAAGGCGTCAATTTCAAATACATATTGATATTTTGATGTTTTTTGTAAAATAACACATGTCATTTTGTACGAATATATCAATATAAAAAAAAAGTTAATTGACATAAGAGGGCGTTACAATTTGCACTAACGTTTCATGGTATTAGATTTTCAGTCGCATAGTAACCGTTACTATGCACATCATAGAAACCGTTACTATGCACATCATAGAAACCGTTACTATGCACATGAATACTTCGATTGTTGATTAACCTATGACATAATGATATTAATGATGCACTTTAAATGTTAGCGTACAATAGTGTTAATATGGACAGCTTGAAACAGGCTGAGTTTAAGGAGAGGGCAGGTGAGGCGTTTGTTACTAAATTTTACATTTATATCAACATAAATATACAACCAGTCAAATTTAGTGAGAAAAATCGTGATAAAGGCGATATACTTGTGTGAGTCTCATTAATTTCAGTGACACACTTATGTTTCTGGGTCAAAGATCAACCAAGAGCGATGTCAACAGAAACCACAAAATGTGTAAAATTGGAAGAGGTCAGGGGTCACACATTTCGGGTTGGGGGTTCTCATTTATCACAAGTCAAATATACAACAAACACGACTGTACATCAACCTTTATTTCATCTACAGTATTTCTCCAAACGATAGGAAAACAATGATATCAATAGCATTAACGAAAACCACAGGTACATGTAGTATTATATTTGATGTTGATGCTCAGTCCCTGAGTTTCCCGTAACCGTGTCAGTCGCAATCCTATCTTTTGAATTGTGGCACGGTTCATATATTATATACACACATTCATCATCATTATTTTGAAATGAACAAGTACTTCTCTAATTTTTCAAATTCATATAGTAAAGGAGATTTATGAACCTCCTATTATGTCTCAGCAGATTATGAATTTCCAAAGTTTTGGTGCCTAGGATCACCGCTTAGTCCGGAAGGACGAAACAGCTGTATGATGCAGCGTTAATAGGTTTTTCGCTCACTGTAGGAACTATGTATTACCAAATGTTATAGGTACAATCACCTGTGGGTGTCTAACATTCATCTTCTTAAAGACTTATAACCAGGATGAGGTCTGAGAGTGTCAAGCTAGATTATTAGCCAAGAGATATGTTCGAAATACAAAACCCGCCCACAAACATTATAGTTGAGAAAGAAATAATAAGAACTTAAGTGTTTAAGATTGATGCAGTAGATTTGATTTCCGCTGAGGTCGATGTCAATCACCTCCTCCAATCATTCAGTGGAAAACAGTAAGCCGCTGTCCCCCTTGATACCGTGTAGATATTTCGCTATAGATACATGATATGCAATTGCAATTAAACTCAAAGATATTTACGTAAGGTGGAAGTAGTTGAGGGAAATACATTGTACGGGAGAAGGACATATAATATGTCACATGATCTGGTTATTGCCTTCCTTGTCTGGAAAATCCAATATTGCCACTGTAGGTCCAGGAAGGAGGAAGCAACTACAAAAGGTCACAGAGAGGGTATAATGTCATTTTCCTCATGAATCTAATTTTGTTTGTCATTGCACTGACCGTATATATTTTTTTATATTAGATTATCCCTGGATCATCTCCAGCTGCAGAAATCTTTAGAAAAAGTACCAATATGATAAAACACATATCGAAAGTTTAAATTGGCACTTCAAGGCGACAAAAGGAAGTATGGCTAAAAGGACATAAATACCAAACCAGATACTCTCAAAGGTTAAGCATTTAGTGCGTCATATATACTATATAAAAGCAAAAGATATATGGGGTCTTCTTTTGGAACGGTTGATTTGCAATGCAGCCATGGTGTAATAGAAGGTATAGTCTAAGCACAGGAATGTCTCAAAACGACGTAGTTATTCAAATCTAAGGTGAAATACGAATAAATGTTTAACGTTGCTTTCCTTTAGAGTGAATATATAAAGAACGCGTATATCAGCTGATATATGCTTGCAATGTATTTTATGTCGGAGAAGAATAGTCCATTATTGACTGATGTTAGCCATGAAGGTTGGAATAAAAAAAAACCAGAAACAGTTGATGCAAATTGCTGTAGATGGATAATGTTAGAAAGGATTTTAAGGGTTTAACGTTTTCGGAACATCATATATTAACGTGGTTTTTTTTGCAGATGTTCCTTTTTAAAGTAACAATTATATTTCCTAGAATGTCAGCTATATTCAACTTTCCATCTGTGCTACTTTAATGCTAGCGTTTTCTTGTCGGCACTTTTACCAAATGTCAAACATTGACGTCATTTTATCTGTACTGCTAAAGACTCGAACACTGATATCGTAAAAAGAAGGACTTATTGTTTGGCAAAGGCGTGCTTGCAATGTGAATAGTCATTATATTAGTTGTAACTTCACTTTATTTCAGAGCTAATACATTAAGAACACATTTTGAAGCTGATCTATATGCCACCCGTGGATTGATGTTTTTCTTGACAAGATATAGAAGTACATATTTCTAGTAATTGATTGATCGATATCACAAACGAAAGTGGGGATAAAAGAAACAATTGATGCAAAAAGAACTGTAGAAGGATAGAAAGGATTATGTATGGGTTTTACTTTTCGGAACATCATCTCTTTACCTCATAAGAGAATGTTTACCATTTTGCAGTTGTTCCGTTTTAGAAATACGTTATGATTTCCTAGTATGTTGTCTATATAAAGCTATTCATCTGTGTAACTTTTAATGCCAACTTAATGATTTTTTCTTGTCAGCACTTTAACCACACGACAAATCTGTGCTGTCATTGAGTCGACCGTCATCGTCAGACGTAAAACAAATAGTGTTATCGAGCAAAGATCGACTTGTTGTTAGGAAAAGGCGTGCCTGCAATATGAATAACAAATCGTTGCTTTGTATGCAAAATGACGCGAGATGGTGTGTTGGTTACTATGTCTGATAAAATTCCTCATTTTTCATTTATTTATTTTTTCATTTCAGCATTTTGACTCAATATATTTACATCCTGCCTTTCTCGAGCTTAGTAAACCCAGATTGAATGTATTCTATGGAACTCTAAGGTGCCCCATAGATTAAATCCGTTGCCAATTGTGTTCATACTACCGTAAATGCCGACAAAATGTAGGTCAATCCTTAAATAAAGGCAAATATGGTGTAATGATGATGGGGCCACTCAGAACCTTCTACTGCCAGCTTACTGACATGCCAAGTAGACACGTAGGAATGGAGACTTCACCTTGTCACACAATTCTGACGACAGGTTATAGTAACATGATATGGATCACAGCCTAGTAGCTGGATTTTTCCCATCAGGGATTACAATTGATACTAGTTTAAGAATATATTTTTTCTCTTATCCTGGACATGTGTATCAACACTTTTCCTGTTGTTAGATTAAAAGAATATATCACCCCCTTGAAGGTGAGATAGGGAAATGCATGGTTGACGTGACGTCATACAATTTTTATGAATAGGGGAACCCAAGGGTCTCAACCCAAGGGTTGGACAAGGATATCTCACACCGGAAAAGGTATGGATACACCTGTCCAGAATAAGAGAAATCCTTATCTCACCCTAGGGTTGAGACGAAACATTCTCTTATTCATAACAGTTGTATGACGTTACGTCAACAGTGCATCGACGTCACGTCAGCCCTGCATTAAGCCTGGAACGTTAAATAATGGATGAGCAGGATAACAGAAAAGGAATATCCCATCCCCTTGAAGTGAGTTTGGAAATCTCTCAACCCTCGGGGAAAGATTCTTACGTTGCCAAACACTCGACAAAGCCTCCTTTTAGCAGCATGAGATCCCTCTATCCCACCCAACTCATTTTGGGTGATATAATTCATTTTTCTTTGATGGCCGAAACATGTCAATTTATAACGTTATGAAGTCTTTAAAAGGCGCCTATATTCTACAAAATAGTTTCGGAAGAAAGTAGATATGGAATGCTCATACTGTTGATTATAGGTACAACTGATAAGACAAAGACTCGACGAAATAGTCCTATGGTGCAGTAAACATGTTTTTGTTTTGCATTCTTCGTCTTTGAATAGATGCTTCTAACTTCATATTTCTATTGTTGTAATGGGACAGTATTTCAATAATTGTGCGTCCACAATACAGAGTACACTATCATACCGCATTCAGCACACACGCATGCACTTAAATGACCTAACAAACCAAAGCAACCCAATATTGACTAAACCGCTGCCTTCACGCCACTCTCTAGGCCCTTCAAATCGTACCGTTCTCTCTACATACGTTCAGCTTATCTGTGTCTTTAGCACTATATATTTACTTTATTTAGCACGTATACATTGTACCTACATTAAAGCAGGTAAATGCTGATATATATCCAGTATATGTGTTGAACATATGTTCGACTATCGTGTGTTATTGACGTGCAGAGGACATGAATTAGCTGGAAAATATTGCCTCTAGTCTCATGGTGTATTGTTTGTCACTGATATATATTTAAAATAAGAAATATACTAGTATCAAATTATTTGAGTTTGCAAAATTACCGCACGCACAATAGGTTGTTTGTTTGTTTGTTCAGTATGTTTGTTAAGTTAAACACAAGGTAATTGACGTGATCATTGCTTATTTATCCAATGCTAATTTATTGTGTTGTAATTTGCCTGGCAGATTTTTAATTTACATACGGACTTATACATGCATGGACACAGACATGCANAAAATTTTTTTTTTTTTTTTTTTTTTTTTTTTTTTGCAGAATAATTCACAATACATTTAAAAGCCTATAAAATAATAATATGACTTGCATTGATCAATCTTGTTTGGAAATATCAACGTGCTGATAACCGAATGGCTAGCATGTCTGCTAAACCGACGACACTCGATACACAGATATTTGGAAAACCAGCAGCCAGACCAGCCGGACAGTGACGGCTCGTTGCTATTCATGAGATCAGTAATATCGCTGCGTGGCACAAGCGCTGTAGAATCACAATGTCTTCACAATCAGTATCCCGGTGACGTTTGATGACAAATCAATATACTGCTACAGGTATAAAGCGTTCGTCTGCCCTGCAAGCCCAATGTCAGCCTAACACACTCTGTAGTCGTATTTACATAATTCGTAATGTAACAGGAACTAAATTACCATTTTTCTTCGTCCCGTATATATATATTTTCTATTCATGCCTACCTCGGGCGTTTAATTTGTATCAGAACGAAAAAATCCATTTCGTGTTTTATGTTCAACGATTGTAATCATGTTGCATGCGCAACTGTCTTGATTTTCCCAATATGTGACCATAAACTAAAGAAGAGCCTGCATTCATCATAAATAATCGTCAACTGAAATCTACATCTTTACAAAAATATACTGAAAAAAATCGTGACCCCGTAGCTTTGCTTTTGCGAGCGAATAATAAATCTTGATTAATTGTAATGAAAGCTTTTCTTGTATCATTTTGTTGTGGAATAAATATATGCCAACCTTGAAGCTTTCCTGTAGATAATAGCGCGTGCGAGGCCTGATTGTGATTCCACCGACGGAAGACCGCAGGGAGTTGTAATTATTCTTCGTGAATTGTACCCAATCCAGTGACACATTTATGTCCAAACCAAGGTCCCCTGAATTACGACAGTTTTCATGAATTATTCAAAAGGAACTTGGTTGAATTATTAATTAATACCGGATTTGTACAGTAAATAACTTTGTTCACCCCCAGTACTTCGGGATTCCGTGGAGTGGATAGTAGTGTCAGTAGCCAGCAAACGGCGAAATCTTCTGTCACACGTCATTAAAATGTCACATGCTAATTGTCTTGACAATTCCTTTAACAGCTTTTGACTAAACGACTTTTTAACACAACATCGGTAATTTGAACAATAGTGGATTTTACAGTCGAACGATGCTATAGCGTTATCTGGAAGAGTGTGTTTTTCTCACTGGCTTCAGAAAAGGTACGAAACAACAGCCTCACACCATTTTACCTCAGAGTTGTGTTTTTCTTGTTTTAAACCCACGTAATTCTAGGCGTAACAACGAGGAAGCCACGCTAATAACATTTTCAGTCTTTTGTAAAACCCGCCGGGGATCAAACAGGTGACCTTCCTAACATAACGCTATTCCCAATGCACCCACTGATCGCAAGAATAGAAGAGTTCTTGTAGACAGTGTCATGTTCTACATTTGATTTTGACAACATTGGGAATTTGTTTAGTTGAAATTTTTATTTTTACAAACGTCGGGGTCCGGAAATTTGCTTTATCGCGATTTATAAAATGTCCATTATGCGTATATTTGATTTGAACATATATTGAGATTCGGACGCCGAGCAAGTGACACAACTATTGTCGGATCCATTAATATGTCAGGCAGATTATTGATTGGTGGGATAATTTTATACCTAGAGTATATAGTGTGTAATTAAACACATCAGACCGATATCGAATGGGATTCACTTCGGAACCCGACTCAGCACCCCCTGGGAACACCATCTAGTTCTTCGTGCATAGTCAGCTTAACGTGCATCGAAAAAAATGTGTTTGACCCTTTTTTATAAACATTTCAAATCAAAATTAAATCATCTACTGGTACTGATTAGAACTCACTTTTAAACATATTATAATTATATTAGTTAATAGCAGATTTTCAGAAGAAGAAAAACGAAATACGATTTTGAACTGTTCAATTGAAACTTGGTAAGCTACCGAAGAACTTTTTTAGCAATTCCTGACAACTTGACGGAATAACTTTGCATCAAGACTATTGATTTCTTTCAAAATGAACACATATGAACATTTTATTATTGTTTTTATGTTTATTTGGTCAATACAAAACAAGCTGGACATGTACTTTAATGCCTTATGGCAGTCGTAAAGGCGTTCTCTTCCGGAATTAATTGTTTTTTCTCAAATCACACACGTGCGTGTCGTTGTCCTGTCACGCGGTGTCTGTCCCAAGGCCGACCATTATAAGGTCGGACAGAGAGACAAACTTGACAGGTTGTATGCGTCTCTGGTCAGACGAAACTGCTGCTAATCAACTTCGCCAGTCGCTTTTATTTTGTGATACAGCATCTTCAAGGTCTCTATATCTGCCCATCGCCATTCCATACAATAACCACAGGAAATTACAATACAGTGTCGGCATCGTAACCTAGAGTCGACACGACGAGGAGACATTTCAGGATGTGACAGAACACAAAAACAAAAGTAAACAAGTTGTTGGTAAAGCATTATAAAATGTAAACATACTTCAAAAGTTTAAATTCCTAATTAATATATATTTGTAGGTCGTCAAGTCAATGTGTTTGTTTTGTCAGACCAATATAAGGATGTGGGGAGGCAGTTAGGGATACAGTAAACATTTTTATATTAGGTCCCATACCCTGAGTGGGGTTTTCTCCGGGTACTCCGGTTACCTCCTACAAAACGACGCCCATGTGCGCTACAGTCCGAGCTATGAAGAGTGATTAATATAAGTTGGGGTAAAAACTTGTTTCAAATCGTTGTTTAATAAGTAAAGTTTATATTATGTTAATATTTGCATTATACAACTTTATGACACTGGTTATTAAACTGACAAGTACATAATGTTTGGAACGTTTTACCTAGGAAGTGTCTTGCTGTTCAGACCAGGCGTGAAAACCATAAACAGTACAATTCGTTAATATGATATACGGTATACAAGGCAATTTTAGCGACAGTATTATCTTTGCGCTTTTCACGAAAGGTTCCAACCGTGAACTCAATAAAAGAGCGAAAATATGACGTTCCCTGCATTATCATTAGATTTCGATCACTACTTATGACAAACAGTCATACAAAGCACATCAAACAGTTTCCTTTATAGACAGATAGCTGCATGAAAGTTACAGCCGATTCAATTTGTGATACGTTCATGTTATAACCACGGTTAACCGTTTAAATTTTGTTACAAAGACGCTTAATTTTCATATGTTAAAAAGACATGAGTTTAAAAGTTTCATCGTGTTAAAATATCACGGAACGTCCTCTTTTCCGCGAATCTTGCTTTGCACGAATACACATTTCGCAAGAAATATCTGTGCTACATGTAGTTCAAAGCTGTTTAGAGTATTATCTGGCCCTTTATCTTAGTAATAGAGTACGACTTACAAAACTCGACAGTGAAACTAACACAGCACTAGAAATCTAGATAATACTCGGTCATAATGTAAAACAAAGGCATGCAACTTTATTTCCCGCCGACTGGCATTGGTGAATTAGCCAGAACGTGCTAAAATAACTTGTCTATTTCAATACTTTAGACGTATTTAAATAATAACCTCATATTCTATTCCCCCTTTGGTAATCACAGTTGCAGTATGGGACAAAAATACCACTTCAGATAACAAATTAAATTTAGTAAAAGATTACATTTTCATCAAAAGAATAGCTAGTGATTTTTCATATCTGCTCCTGTCTTGTGGCTAATAAAACAAGGATTCATACTTAAATTAATTATAAATCATCTTTTGTAGTAAGGTACGATTATCAGAAAAGGTTAAAATGAAGAAATATTTAGTTCTGTTCAATATAATGTAATTGAGTTAAATGGGTTTCGCAATGTCCTTAAACTACTAGCATATGGGCTTACGCAGTAGATGGAATGTGTGATTACTTATAAAATGACTTCGATTTTACATACTCATGAATTTTACCAACGAAAAGTATGACTGTTTAATTTGTGTCGTGTTCCTATAAAGTCGGCATCAGATCCGCGCTATCACAAGGAGACAAGCACACCAACATACCTTGTCTCCTGCATACACACACGCACGCAGGCATACACTACACACATGGATGCACGATGACCTTAGCTGTTAACAGGACGTTTAACAAAATTAAACCAAGCCAAACCATATTCATGTTCGTCGTATACAATGGCGTTGAAATTTTCATTAACTTGTTTATCATGATGCTACCAACTTGTGAATACGATGAAATCATTGCGATACTATTTTTTTGATCTTGCTGTAACATACTCCATATTAAAACAATTGAACGAAACAATGGTTAAATCATTACAAACGAAAAGCTTGACGCAAAAATATGATAAGAATCTATCCTCAAAATGAGTTCATAGTTTAAGTTAGAAAGTATAATAAAAATCTCATATTATTTTGTGTTTTCTTTGTAACATTTAAACTTGGCTAGGTAAAGGAAAAGTTTTTTTAGCGCATAACTGTACGAGTTACTGGCCCAGGTGTTCACGTCAAAAACAGTAATGTTTATCAGGTCAGGCAGAGAACGTTGAATCAAAACCAAAACTAGCTGAAAACATCAACTGTGTTAAGATTTGGAACCTTTATTCAAAAAGCAGTCAACACTAAATACATTGCATGGGTTTCTTTTTGTCCTTGAATTGTGAATATTAATCTGTGGTGCAACGAGTAGAGTGATCTTCACTCAGATTTCATTGGTCCCTTTGCTCAACCTATCAATTACTACCGTGTCTTTGATTTACAAGGACGTGGCCGTCTGTCAAAGTTCAATTACGGAACGCTGATTTAAAACTGAACGATGGCTCCCATAGCAATCAATCAGAGAGGGAAAAAATTAAGATATAAACAATGATACAAAAATAATTTAAATCAATAAATATTTCAGGTTTTTTTGTGATACTAGCATCACCAGCTGGAACAATGTAAGTGAGTTTTACAGCAATATATAGCAAGATATAACAGAAGGTCATGTAAATAGGGCTAAAGCAGCAATTTCCATACTTAGCTGTAGCATGCTAATACTTTCTAATGTTTCCAAACCAACATTGGTTGAACTGATTAATTTGGTCCTTTGGTTTGTTTTTTGGTTTCATGTGGTTAAACGTCCTATATACAGCTATGGTCTGTTAAGGTTGTGTGCAATATATACATTTGTGTATTTGCCTCCTTGTAATAGCGCGGATCTGATGCCGACTCGAGAGTGTAACTTCAATGCATTCCCACTTGTCTCATTATTCTGAAAATGAATTCACCGGTTGTTGTGATTACCCATAATAACGAATGCTAACATGAAATAGAAATGATCATTTTCAGGACTTTGGTTAGTCCCGGCCTGGGGACATAACCTACTGCCTTCATCACATATCAAACGTTCAATACTAAGGCCAAAAAAGTTACTTATTACCAAGCACTAGGAGCAAAAAGTTGTTCGACAGTAGGGAGAGCATTTGTTTTTGATCCGTATTGCATGAAGTGCAGAAGATTTAATCGATCGCTATGGTGTTTCCAAACAGAGGCCGATTGTAAGATATACATTTCAATATAGTTTTTCTGATCATCAACAGGAATATAAACCACTGCCGAACAGTTAATGGTTCAGTAATAGAATAGACAAGCTACACATGTTGCAGACTTTGTCTGGGCTCTCCAAGTGACCAAAGTAAATAAAGTAATAACACCGCGAAATCCAGCCGAATTTTCGCCCAATACTGGCAAAAATCGACAATCGTCAAGTGTTAAGAAGACGGTTAAGCGTTAAACAGCTGCGGCAATTTCCCCCGACAAACAACGTTATGACGTCAGGTGCTAAGGTCAACGTGTCTCAGTTTTACCCTAGATGAATGTCTCGGCTATGCCATATAAATGTGTAATGATCTTGGGAGTATTAACTGGGACGACAACCTCTAAAACGGCTTGCATGCGGGTGCTTTTGATTTTTGTGTTTCTGACTTAATCGCTTTTGTTATATATTGATTGCCTTTGAGTAGGGCTTAACCATATCTCTTGTCATTACCGAAGGGCTGTAGTGAAATGATGCCTCGAACAAGCCACAAAGCGCTTATCAGTCGAGCAAATTTCCGCTGAATATTTCATTTTGAGCTTTGACAGTTTGCGATCCTGGAGAAAGAATAATATTGAGATAACAAGTATACATGTTCTGAGAAGTATACTTAAAATGGACTCTTGTGTCACCCATTTGTATCTCAGATATTCATAAAAACGCTTTGGTGTTCTCATTGCAGACTGCACTAAACCTAAGACGGAGTTGTACGTTTTAAAACATGTGTTATGATGCTTTGATCACCATGTCTCATTCTCCACCTCCTCAACGAGTTGATCCGGGTTTACAGAATGCAATGCCGTCAGTATGATGTTTTGTTCGACTATTCCAACGAGTGAAGCTAGTTCCTCCATTGCGTTTTTAATCGTTTCATGAACAGTGCTTCCAGACCCCTATGTCTAAAGCCCGGTCGGTTTTATATTAAGTTATCATTGTTTATTTCAGGACCACCGCACCATTTGTTAGAAAGAAATATTACCTATATTGACATTGAAATGGAGTAGTTCTTTGAGCTACTTCAAGCCCCCAACGTCAGTGTTTTGAAGTTCTTGAAACACAGAAGTCCATGTTGTCGCAATTATATCGGTGACGTCACAGTAGCGGTCTTGCAACACGTATTGCTTTATCTCTGTGTTGCCAACGGAGGGCGTAGAAGAGATAAAATACCATGTTCGTAATACTCATGTAGCGTCATATACAAGGAATGGTAATACAAGGGGCCTTGGTCACACAAAGAAACTTTTGTTGAATGGCCCGAGGCTGTCCGAATCACTTGCAGGATTCAACGGGTATATACTTAAAGAAATATATTTCTTATATTTCCGAATATACAATGTGCAATAGTCCATGATATATCGAACTTGGTACGATTTCTAAGATTAGCGTGAGTCAAATCTGTCAGCAGCAAACACTTTTCAGTTAAAGACCTACATGTAGTTTCAAAGACAGAAGACAAATTGTCAACTTGTATCAGCGCTTGTTACGGGGCAGTTTCGGCTGACATAGTAAAGGAATATGTATAAGTAAACTCAAGTCAGTTGAAGTTTTGATTACTTTCGCTTTTGTTTTCTGATAAAGCCAATCTTTCACTTAAAGTTAGGGAGGTCGATCGGCTTGTTAGCGGTGTTACTACTGCCGCATGCGACAATAATACTTTTATTTCAGAGGTTTACTAACCTTGTAATTAAAATATGTTCATGTGATTTAATAGTTATCTAAAATTCAAACCTGTACTTTATACAATATTCAGTAAAATATTCTAGTTTTAAGTTTCCGTATAGCTTTAAACAAAAACAGGAAGTACATGAGGGTATCGATTATTCTCTTTCAGTAAACATAATCTCTTAAGCGAAATTCAGTGGGTTTCAATTTGATTTAATTAAATGGTCGTTCTCTTCTAAAATAACAGCGGCTATCAAAGCGATTGGTGTTTCATACCATTTAAGTAGACCCCCAGCGAAGTCCAATCAGAGGCGGCCGAGAATACGTCAAACCTCTGATGAATATAAAGCGGTTTTATTTGAAAGATTTGCCACTAAATGACGTTTTTAACCAGATTTAGTTTCTTCAAGTTTTATGGATTGTGAACAAATACGGTATTATTGGCTAGCGTTATTACCCAATTCTTGAATTACTGGACTTGTCCGCGCTTGCCCCAGAGTGACTCAACTCCGAAACAATATCACAGTGTCCTCTGAAGTACTATAAGTTTAAGCAAGATAAGATGTTGTTGTTTTTTTTTATTGGCATATTGTACTACCGAATATTTTTCATATCTGGTTTACGGGACCTCAATAAATTTAGGATTGGAACATGGTCATCGAGGTTACAATCTTTTGTTGTTCTCTTGGTCGTGGTTAGTCTCAACCAATCAAAGATGATCGTAATACACAACCAAATAGGATTGCAACTAAACAATGAAAAAAACAGTATGCCGAACAGCTGTTTTGTTCTTGCAAAAAATGTGGAAAAAAAAATTGTTCTAAGATTCTGTTGAAACAGAAGGGAAGGTGCATGAAACCCCGTTGTTATATGAACTTAATACATTTGAGGAGTACTAGTTAATTTCAAATTGATAATGAGTGAATTTTGAAACGTGCGATTATTGTGACCATCAAGGTTAGCCAAACCTCGGAGAATAGTATCATCTTTCGCAATTTTCGGGGCTTTACCGAGCACCAGACGTTTTCTAACTTGACACTGAAGGTTGAGCGTTGCTGTCTTGCTCCTTACGTGGCCAATTATTCATTGTTCCTCAAGCTCAATGTCTCTTTTAATGAAATGTAAACGTTCATATCATGATTTCCATCGATCGGAGTTATCTTCGTTGATCTGTTATTGCTGACATGACGTCAACGCCATCTTTACCCTTTGATAATACAGAGATATATTTCCCTCCTGACCGGAAGGACGGATATCTCTGCGTAACTGGGTGGGGGATAGGAAATTCTTTCTACCTATTTTCATCTTGAAAGATAAACGTGAGACAGATAAACAAGATTGCATCTATACAATCAAACTGCCGGTGTATCCCATGTAACAGGATCACACTAACTCTGGCGACAGTTATTCTGACCTAGACTGTCCTAATTCAGGACTGATCTGCATATCGAGGACTTGGCACACATAATAAAGCCATGCCTTTCAATGGAGTTATAGGGCGTAAGGACACCAGTACCAATAATGCACGCTACTAAAATAGCAGTTTTTTATAGTTTGCACTAAAATAAAATTTAAACACCGAACGGCCTCTCACACTGTGAGGCGTTCTGTTATAGAGTGATTTAATGGAGAAGTGGGGCGACAAAGGGGCCCCTTTGGAAAGGGGATTGACAGACTGATACGACCTCTGAAAGATTTGGGTGAATTTATAGTTAGCAATTCATCGCATGTATTTCAATTTTATGCATGTCTGAAAACATTTAGACTTCATGGCTGATTTCATTCTTTCATGTTTCTGATACTACCAGTAATCATATCTTGTGATCCTCATCTAAACGTTCATTGCCATTTTTATTATTTGTTTAGAAATATTTCCATTTTCAATAGCGTCCTTACTTCTTTTTGCACATTTTACGATATCGTTTGCAGGAGGATAGTTGTCTGAATAGTACATCATAACAAAAGAAGTTAAGGTCATATGTCGACGATGCTTTCATTTAATGTCACATCTTAGAAAGAGTGGCCCAAAACAGATTATGTATATTGAGGCGTTTTCGTGAGGAATATTTGAAGTATAGGAGCCAGTGTGATGCATTTCAATTAAATTTGATGTTCGTCACGAACCGTATTTAGCGTGATGTGGCGTATTCAAAAGCATGATTCTCCAATATAATTTTACTAACCAACACATCTATATTTAAAGCATTTCAAAACACGTTTACTTTTATGCAATAAAATAGAAAATGTTTCATGACATCTTTAAACGCATTTTATTTTATTTTACAATATAATATGAAAAAACGTTTTCGTCTTCTTTAATTTTTAATTTAAACCAGCTTTACTTAGCTTAGAAGCATTGACATAATTACAACATTGAAGTCGGACTGGAGCTGACGCAGATAGATTATATACAAAACATGAAAGGAATAGATCGATATAGTTGATGTCCTGGATTAAGTCAAGGTGATACAATTTGCCCTAAAATAATTCGGACCCCCTGAGCGAACTTTTAAATGTTCTCAAGGTTTTTCAACTACGCTGTCTTTTCATTTTTTTGGGATTTGATTTTTTAATTGGAATATATAAATGTTTCGCTCTGTCAGATGGTCTTTGAGCGACACTGGTGTGTTTAAACACATGGAATAGGACACTTTTATTAGTTGCGTGTTGCACGCTATAGAAACACGACACCTGTGTTGCTAGCTTACTCTGGCGTGATCTCGTGTATTCACGCCAAAACAGGTCTTTAATACCGCTTTTCATGCCGATAATGTCCCCATCTTTCATTGTATAATATTGTACTATGATAATAAAACCACACCGTTAAACGTACGCATATATCGCATACATATGCGCATATAGCCAATACTGATTTATATACTGCTTTTGATTCAGGTTGTGAAGGTTTAAAGTCATAGCAGTAGAAACAGAAAATGTTATATATAAACTATACCCACGACACCACGACACTTGAAAAGTAAAATCCTCGCATAAAAGTTTGATGCGAAAATTAAGGATTTTCTACAAAAATTGAATAATTGGATCTACTACTTGCACTGCAATACTTGGTATATTCTTTGCTCTTTCAAACGTGTCTTTCTTCACACCCGCCGTCGCTTGCACACTGTATGACATCATAACTGTTCAACGTTTAACATCGAACAACATCAATATTTTATGCAGTAACATTTTTTTCGAAATATATATATAAGTGTTCTGAATGTCCAGTTGTTATTAGAATATATTCCCTGCAGGATCAGGATGTAGACTGACATGAGCATTAAAAGGCATACGAGGGAGAACTAATTCTATAATCGTTAATCCACTACTGTCTCTTAACAATTGGTTGATTAGGTAATAATCCGAAAATGTCTCTTCGTCTAATTCTCTGAAATAATTACAGGTTTGGAAAAAAAACCATCCTATATCCCATTGTATGATCATAGTATGTTACTGATTTGCCCATAAAACCCCCTGAAGTTTTCTTTTCAAACCTTCATCTTGTATCTGCTTATTGGGATATTGAAGAGCCCGACGTTTATCAACTGCATCCATTTTAATATTTCGGGCTGCTGTATTCTTACATACATTTCATCTACTCCATTTCTTTCAGTCCATTGTTAACCACTATCATCTTATCATACGTACGCTTGTCGTCATTTGACATTAACTCATTATATGACGTAAAATCCCAACTAAACCACGCCATTTCAAATATTGCTCATGTTATTGCAATGCAACCAGACTGGAATGATATATAGAGATATTTAACTAAAATTCCGACCTTGCTTTTCCACAGTCACATTTTTCCTTTTTCAATATTATTAAAAATGTGCACGAGGTCGTAAAAATCTTCAAAAGAGACATCAAAGCATTCAGTGCGACTCATTCATACAGCAAAATAATATTTTAGCGTTGACGCTTATGATTTATAAAATTGTAAATACATATTGGTATGTCGTTATTGCACGCCTTGTGACTTTCGGTCAATACGTTCACGATTTTCAGATACAAGAGACTATGTGTTCTGGAATGTGTACTCTTCTCTGGTCGGCTTCCTGTGCAGAAATTCAAAATTTGTCCTCATGGCCTTTAACACGCATGCGTAGCCTTTATTACGTTTCAGTGACCATGACTGATCGCGTCCGTCGTTGATTTCAGTGACGCGTTGTTCTCAGTATATTTAGGGTCCATTTTATGAAAGTTCGTCAATAGAGTATCATGCTTATACAGACACTCACAAAATACTCTCAACCACTTTAGATGGACAAATTACACTTTACCGCCAAAAGCCTTCCGCTTCAAAAAACCGCACCTATCAGCGGTCTATATTCCCGATAATATAGAATTAATACTTTTTAAGGTCTTGTGATATATCTTGTCAATACATGAGTATTTAGTATATAAACGTCAAAAGGTGAATCCGTCTGCATGAGGTCGTATCGTTCTTAATTTCATCTCCCATTTATAAATATTTACACATTTATCGAGGCGAACGTAAGCCCGCGGTAATGCGGATATCAATATGATTCCTCTTTGTCAACTGTGTAGTCGCACTGCGCACACGTCAATAAGGGTATTCATATATCCCGTCTACAAGTATTGACACTGGGGATGTAGTCATTGTTATTTCATATTGACTGTAAACGTTGCTGATAACTGGTAGAAACCTGTCGCGGGTAGCCTCAGCTCCAGTATAATAATGAATATTAATAAGGTAATTTTCAAATGTGTGTTAAAACCATAATGAATACCTTTTTTTTTGTGATGAAATGAAATACATCTGGAACTCAGATTTACATGATATCAGATATTAAATAATCGACATGTATTTTCATGGTTAACCGACAAAGCAGGAAGGACTGAGATACGGTCATAGATATGCACAGGGATCTCCGTATTATATCATGGTCATCGACAGGCAAAACAGCATATGCCTAATGCAGTCGTGTCGTTCAATCGGCCGAAGTTGCTCTTTTTTATTTCACATATCCTTTTCTAGCTGTCTTCAATCCTTCTGTCTAGTGGTACTTTGAATTATATTTTTATTTTTGTCAATTTCTTCCGTTATTAACCTTTGTTTCCTTTATAACCTTTATCTTCCCGGACGGGGACATTATTAAAACAATGAACTGTTTTCAGTTGGCATTCATAACCAATATAAATACCAACTGAATCGACAAATTTGAATTAAATGAACCGCACCGGGACTTTATTTTGAGTTTGTCATTTCTGGTTTGCATTCATATTGGCTTTGAATGCCAATTGAAATGTATTTAATACTTGTATTTACCATATATTGAGTATTTCAATATCATAAAATTGTATATTATATCGTTCATATTGATGTATGTTTCGTGTCTGTTTGTTCAACGAACGGAACACCCATATCTCCCAGGAATGGTCATTGGTATCCAATGTTACCATTCTGACGTCATAATATTGATGACGTCAACATTGAGGCAATGACATTAATAGCTGATAAAAATGCCATCTGAAATTGGTTGGGTTAAATAGTGGCATTGTAATGCGATGGTAAATATATCAATCAACCAGTCCATCATTTGATACACATCGTGTGTAATATACTACTGTACAGTATATTAAGGCTAGTTGGCATATATCTTTTGGTAACTAATAATGGCGTTAACACAATACCCACAAAATTACCCCATACGCATCAATCGTCTTGTACTATCCCTCGTTACTTTGTTAACAATGACAAAAATGTTGAACTTCACATGATTGTATCTTTTTATTTTATAATTATCTGTACAGAAAAGGTAATGTTTGATTCGATTTTTATTTTTTGATGCCGACATCAGGAGGAGGAACCTTTCTAAAAATCATATACGTAGCAGAAATGTTAACTGCTATCTGTCATCTGCAAACCCAAATCTCACCGAAAAAGACATTTAGATAGTGGGATGCCGTCTTAGTTTTATAATTCAATTGGACCCAGTTGCCGAACGAAAACATTACTCAAGCTTAATTATAAGGAGATTCATCTAATATGACAGATAAATATGAAGGCGTGTCCGAGCGACAGTTTTATCATCAGAACTGGTTTGGCGGTGCAGCCGATATCATTCCCAACTATGATTTTCGAAAACCTTGAGCCAGTAAATGACAGTAAACATTATCATTACAATAGATATATGTATATAAAGAAATTAAGAAGACCTTGAACAGGCGAAGGTAATATTGCTCACACATTGGAAGGAATTACACGATTTATCTAAATGAAATAAATCTGCTTCCTTTCTCTATTCCTAATAACCGGTGATCTTACCGTTTTGATATCTTGTTTTTCAAATTTGTTAGACATTTTGTCTTCATTATTTCTTTTTTAATGGATATAATTGACATCTATTGGTTCACAAACCAATGAACAAGCCGGTAATATTTCTTTTGAGAAATTCCTACCTAATTTGCCGACCCGTTCTAGCGTAAATACATATAAGTGTTAAATGAGGTATGTACTGAGGCAGAATTCCCCACGCTTACTCATCAATGAGTCTATCAACCAGGGGATATCTTCATCAGCAATCTCCAACCATCACATAGTATCGGGCGCAGGATCACGAATGATTTGGAAATAATTGAGATATTGATGGAAGAGAAATATGTACTTTAGAAGAGTATTTATCAAACGATATCGGTACCGTTTAGAAACTATATTGCTTGTGTTTATTAACAGGGCATGAGTTTGAAGAGGCTGTAAACAAGAGGACAAACCGATTTATTCGTTCGTGACATTACTCGTTCATGAAAAAACCCAATTTATAAACATGTTGACCCTTATGATTTCAAATAATTCGATACAGGTGTGTCTATTGCTTTATTATCAAATTTATGGAATAATGTTTTATGTATATATTTATAAAGTACATAAGTAAAAACAAGAGTTTATTTAAGATTGGAAAAATGTTGATATTTGAAATAAACACTTTTAGATTACTGCATTTGGTTAGAATACACCGTGTTGTTTCACGGTCTGTTTCAAATCAAGGCTAATTGTAATGTGACGTCATCCTTATAGGCAGTATTCTGACATTTATTTCCTAAATTAATGTTTTCTGTGTGACTTTAATGTGCATTCAACTATGTATTCGACATAGGTTTTCCACCTTTTAATGTTTTGAAGTTTGAAATGTTACTCATTAATGGTCGTGTGATTCCGATGTCCTAAAATGTATTGTACCCGACACTTCAATGATTTGCCATACAAAACAAAATGATAAAACCACGACATGCTGTCTGTCCAAATAATTCTGACAACCAGATAGTCAAGGGCTAATTTGGAGGACACCGCCAATAGGCAAAAATAGACTAGACGAACGAAAAAGGAGATAGAGGTCCTAAGTGTTATAAAGGGGACAGCAGTTCAATTTGGTCTGGCAAATCTGGAATTGTGCAGAAGGTTATACATTTGTCGCAAAGTATTATCATCTTTCTAATGTTCTCGGAATCTGCAGCGGATATTGCAAGCTGACGCCACAATCAATTGTCATGAAAGGAGGTTGGAGGTAAAAACCAAAACCAAAAGTGAGACACTAAATATGCATTTCTTGTTGTCATATATCATATTCCTTAAAACAGAAACGTTAACATTATGGGGAAGGCGATTGAAGAAATTTCGTTACAATGATCCGAATCATTTGTGATGTTAAAACATATTTTATTGGTAATTTCAATGTACTTGCGATAGAATATTGCACGATGTTAGTCCGCAAATGTTAAAACGGATTGTCATCTCATACTTTGGCACATACAATCTATAGTACAATCAGGAACCTGTTTAAACCGGACTTTAACATATGACCCATTATTTTCATTCAAAATAAATTGGAAAACTGTCTACTCATTGTAAATGTGGAAATTTTCGCGATGGCAATTTTTTTGAAAATCCATAAATCTAATGTATCTGTAATCTGTACATATATTTGAGTATGGATATTTTCGCGCTTATTCATTCAATGAAAAAAATGCGAGCATTTCCACATCACGAAATTTCGACTTTTACAGAAGTGAACTGAACACTGTACCAACATGAGTCCATACGTGTGTAAGGAGACACTTCATAGCACTGATGCTACTCCAATCCACACTGACCAAGGTGGCAAGGCGTGGGGATTACGGCAGGTGCATTGTCATAAACTGAGTTGTGACGGTTCCATATCTCATGTGTGACAAGTCAGTGTGTCGGTACTTGAGTTGCACCAATACCATTAGAAATCGTTTACTGTTGCGAACACGTGTAACGGCAATTGGTTACTCAACATTAGAGTATCCCTCCCCCTCCCCCTCCTAAACGATTTTGTACATCTATTACAACGTACGTGTTTGCTATCTATCCTTCTGTACCTCTCCCGTATGCATGATCTGTCACCAATTGAAGTCATTCTCCACTACTCGATCTCAAAAAGGTGCTCTCTTCCCGCCCTCACTTCGGCACCTCTCTTTCTCTTTCTTCCGGACCACCTCAGGGCATACATACGTAAACCCAAACAAACCAACGCCTACATTTTCATCTTTCATTCTTTGTTTTCCTGCTTGTATCTTACTTAGCAACGCACCCTAACACTGGTTTTGAGTGATATTCAATGCGTTGATGTAATATGTATTTCGAATTGCTAGGCAATTAAATTCCAATAATGAAAAAACGGTACCTGCTTCTATTTCTTTCTAAACGCACCACAAGGACCCTTGAACAACTGGTTGGAGACTCATTATACCGTGGCCTGACGGGATATCAGGTTTAGTGTTGTGAGCTCGCTGTTAAGTCCGCTCAGTCCCAGCCGTCAACGCAATGTAATGATCAGGAATACATGTTGATGACTTTAGAAGGAACGAAAAACAAGCAGTTTAATTTCTGTGTGGAGAATATAGTTCCAACTAATTGGATTCTATCATCCCTACTAGAAACTAGGATCTGCTGTTCTAACTTACATGTACAGTACAAGTCGTAAAAGGCGACTATGATTGACGATTTTATGCCTTTCCCCCGTTTTCCTACTGCATTTTCGACCTTTCGTAGCTTCATATTAGCATTTCCCCCATTGTATCACTGTGCGGCTGTGATCATCTATGTCGATGATTTACTGTTTCTATCAAATCAATCAGCCATTCGGGGAACAATATGAATATATAATATAATGCTATGCTTCAGAAATCCAGGCACTATTGAAATCGGTTATAAAATTGTCACTTTTAATTTTAGACGAAAGATCAGGCGTAATTTAGTCTAAACTGTACACGTATAACTTGTCTACTGTCAATAGTACTTTTGCTGTTAATGACGTCTATCTACTTCGTCAGATTTATACATTTGTATATGTAACATCGTATATCTCGGCAGCTTTGGAACAAACAATGTATGTCTAACATCATTAAACGAAACGTGCAATTTGTCTTAAACTCTCTCGCGAATAAGAATTCACGAAAATTAGTATTAATATTATGCATGTACATTGTAAAGGAAGATTTTTGAAAAGGAATTTACATGAGAAAGATCAAATGAAAATTCCTTTTTAAAAATTCAATATATTGTACCGACTTTTTGAAATCGAATTCGTTTGTATTCTCTTCACGCTAAGAACTCATAATTGACCCAATTTTAGATACCAACTTTGTTCGTATGGATTTTAAAAATCCGCTGTCTTTATCCTATTATCTTTATGTAACAATCATACAGACCGATTGATACTTAACATTTTTGCTGAAGTGATGTTGCTTCCGTATAATGTTTTTAACTATTGAAACGATTTTAATTAAACAACTAACCTTGGCAAATCTTTCAATTTTACTTTCCTACTTTCGACGACGATGTGTTATCTTTATATAACAAAAATTAATTGACCAGATTGATAATATAAGCAACCCTGAATTTGAAATCAATGACAATACAAATTCAACTTAAATTTATCTTAGCTTACAACATGACCAACAGGGATGGCTTTCTAATAAGCCATACGACAAGCGTGACGATTTCAAACTTCCTGACGTGAACTTTCCCTTTCTTGAAATCATCACCCCTGTTTACTAACCTACGATGTTAACGTGTCTTAGTGGACACGGTCTTATGGGTTTACTCTGAAAAACACAATTTCCGTGGTAAATGACGACGGCTGACGAACAATATCCATATGCAAGATAAAGGTAGATGATTTTGAATATGCTCATAAGTGTGACTGCTGTGTCGTTGTTTCTATCCCGACTTTTACTTTGAGAACGTAACATTATTTGAATTTGACCTAGAGCTACATCATGGGTGTAGTCGTCGATGGAGCAGCAGACGCTTACCCTTCCGGAACACAAAGTCTCATTCTCTTTGTACTTTGCCATGAGTCTTCATATAAATCTGCCCTGTATTCTTGTTATGCACATCAATAATAATGGCTTCCCTGTTCCACTAGTAGATGGCATCACTCTTTATATAGTTGATATTGTCACCATTCCGTAATGCACATGTAACACCTAATGCGTTGGACAGATGCAAGTTTTGCGGTTTTCACGAGGGACACTTTCGAGAATATGAATCTTTCATGAATATAAAGTCCAAAGGTAATTACCATTAATATTCAAATGACATCCTCTAAATCGCAAACTCAGTATCTGCTACTAGTTATGTAAGATATAGTTTGAGAAACCATGAACACATGTAAATAAAATGGTTTACAGTAACTGTGTATGGTTATAAATGGATCCAATATTTCACCTACATTTCGTAATGATGGCACAGCACAGACATCTTTCATTCCAAGAAAAATATGTTAGAATGTAATTTCCTCTGACACTCAAATTGCCTTTTGAACATTTCATGTAATGAACATTAAATGGCTGAAGACCCCAGCAGTAAAACAAAACTTTTCAATGTGTTGTTAGCTTTACATTAGAAATTTCAAAATCTTTTTGACAAAAAATTATTATTGAAATCTGCAAATATATTTCTAAATTCAAAATACATAATAAAAAAAACAAAGAATAATTTGAAAGATAACGATTTGTTGCTTTCGTAAATAAGTACTATTATTTTAAATTCAGATAAAGTGCAATAAAGCTAACAACTCGCAGCACAAATGATCCATGTGTACAGGTTATGCTAAGGGACCTTGGGCTAACACTTTTACCCAATAATGCCATTCGAACACGTTTTGACGTCAAATATTAATGTCTGAATTCTTTTCTCAAATTGGATAGCCCAAATATAGTTTATCTCCAACGATCAGATCGATACCAGGAGTCGCTTTACTATATATGGCATCCATTTTAGCAAAATGATAATAATTTGAAGAAGCAGTTGGTTTGCCGCTGGGCACTCATGAAATTGTTTGAGCTCATATGAAAAGAAAATTCTAAACAAATAATTACTAATATTCTAAGATCGTGTTCGAGTCTGTAGGTCAGCAATAGCGATAATGTCTTTTGGTCGACTGTATAATGCAATTTACGTAATTGGCAAAATTGTATTAAAATAATTATTTTAACAAAAGTTATTATTTAGAATCATAAAAAAAATCAATTCCAACGTCATTTTTACTGCTAATTCCATGTTTTCATGTATGGTTATTCTCAATTCTCCTTCTATTCAAGGATTTTGGAAGACATAGGGAATATTGCATTTAGAAAGAAGCTTCTTATCGGTGCATTTAAGCTTTCTTGGGAATGATGGATAGAGTACGCCCAGGCGGTCGTTTACGCATCTGAAATTAAAAGTAGGATATACAACTAGATAAAGTGACATTCCATGGCGTGGTAGCGATGATCTGCATACCTGGTAATGCTATTGAAGCAAATAGATGGTTAGAAATTCCCCAAACGAAGTCTCTTTAATATGGAGATTACAGCAGTGACTTTCGAGGACGACATTTAGGGCGACAAGGGAGGAGTGTAAATTGTTCCTCTCCAGTCCTTTTACATCCTAAATCCACAGGGAGTAACAACGGTCGGCAGAACCTCAGACAGTTATACTGGAGGGTCACAATCAAACAGCCAGCTCACTAAATATTCATGAATTCATTGGAAGTTTATTGACCAATCCAGGTGTTTTTTGGCCACACCGTTGTCTGTAATCGGTTTTCTACCCCTCTGATTTTTGCTGGCGATCAGACAAAACTACAGATACATTACAATGGATAGACTATGACTGACATACAATTAAATAGTCTGGTCTCTTGGTAGCAATATCCGCAACGTAAAGATAACCGAATCACTTTCCTGTGGTAATATTTTGGCCCGTGTTGGATGCCACGTTTAACGCAAGTGACTGTAATGCTAGATAGGTACACCTACAGTTGTCTGACCGGTCATTCTACATATAACTATATCCGGTAGTTCAGTAATGAGAGTAACTGCGCAAAACAGTTTTCTTGACGAAACGTTCGTTTTGAAAAAAATAATAACAATATTCATAGAAAGCGAAGTAAAAGCAAATAAAAGAAAAAAATGAAGATGCAAATATCCAGAAAATCCTGATAGTTAAAAAGGTCTCTGCAATAGCGAATCAACTGTGATAAAACTCATCATGTTTGAAATCAATGTGACATTGTGGCTCTGCGAGTTCGAATATTAACGTTTTAGTTATGTGAAAATGCCTTCTCCGAGATATTTCGAAGACATTAATGGTCCATCGCAAGCGATTCTAAACTCCCGTTGGAGTCTTTAGAAAATGATAAAGAATCCACAGACGAAAATGTTATTAAATCGTATTCTGTTAAATAGTTTGAGTACAACACCTGTCTAGTTTGATATACATTTAAATATACCTCATCTCTGTGTCATCATGTTAAACTCATCCATCTTATGACCATGAGACAAAACATCATATCGCCTGGTAGTGCTTGCCTCGCGTAATGTGTGTAGAATTATCACCCTTTAAAGAAGTGTCACCTTTCTTCAACAGATACCATAACAACCTGATCAATATTACATTTATCTAGTATGTTATATCTTTTTCGGTATATTTAACACAATTATTGCCTTCGGGATATATTATTGACTTCAGGAAACAAACCATCATATCACCCAATTATCAGTGCAATATATATATATATACCGCTCGAGAAATTTCAGATTGATAAATTTTATCTGGAAACAAATCTTTTTCGAGGATCTTCTGGACATTGTTTGGTCTTACAGAATCCAATCTCTGGCAAATTTGGATCGTGGAATAGTTCAATCTCTCGAAAATCCCGGAAAAGTCGGAATGATTAATCTGCATGGCGGTGACCGTAGCGTGGTAATTAATATGCCTTCTTTATGTGTATTTTAAGCTCGTCAATACACTAGATCGAAAGTTCGAGGTTATGTACAGTGGACCAGACCTCTTGATGCACCCAATAGTGAGAGTCGATTAGGGCGCATGGAACGGTATTGTTGAGGTGTATAGCTTTCGGTACATTTCAAACTGTTGTGTTACTTCACTGACATCCCCTGTTTACCAGTTACTGGTATATTCTCATTTGGCGTCCGAATGACCTTTAAAATCAATCAGCCAGGACACTAGCAATATCCTCTAAGGTGGCACCGAACAGTCTGCGGTAAATGAACAAATCGCCAGAGTAACTTTTTTTCAGAAAATTTCGTTTAAAGATTCCATTGAAGACGAGCGATTCAGCATCATTATACACACATTTACCTCCCGTTTAAGACAAATTCTATTAAGTTTCGTGCTTCAATTCTATATATTGAGTGTTGCGTTTGTTAAGCACGCAGACTCTCCTCTATATCTTTGTGCTGATGGCCTCTCACTCAACTCAACCTCAACGAAGAATCATGATGTATGACTGTCAATAATTCCGACTCCACCTGCTTTAAGGTGTAGTTCTGGAAACACGACCTTGATCGGGGAATGCTCAGCAGCAATAGTTTACAAGGCTCTTGATGAATGGTAAGGATCGGCATTGAATAGACAATGAAAAAGCCAATATACCATGGCCAGGTCCTGCGAAAGGAACAAACGGTCAATTGGGCTGAGATCTGATGCAGAGTCATCTTTACCCTCTGATTATGAGCACGGAAAATTGATCTGCTGCACCCATTGCAACGCTTACATTTTTTAATAATTGTTCATCGGCATCTCCCAAATCAACCTCGGACAGACCGATGTGCTACTGTGCCCCGGTAATTACATTTTAGTGACACTTCAAAGTGGCCCTTGTATGACCCATAATATGTGGACAATGACGTCATAATATGAGATGAACATTTGCAGAGACGCAAAGCTCTAGCGAATCAAAGGTTTATTTGGTTTGGTTTATTTGTAATATACGTCCTATTAACAGCTATGGTCAATTAAGGACCTTCCAGGTTTTGTTGGTGGAGGAAAGCTGGAGTACCCGGGTAAAAAAACGACCTGCGGCCAGTAACTGGAGACTGCCACACGTAGGTTTTGAACCCGCGACCAAATGGTTGAGGGCTAGTGATCGCAGACGAAATCAAAGTAAAGTTTTCTTTAAAACTGAAGGAAAAAATATAAGACAAATGAATTGTTTTAACACGTGTTTTTGTATTCTATATAAAGTTGAATTACCTGTAATATACGTGTTACACATGGAATATAGAAAGTAGATATGCGCAAGCGTGAACATGTCACCTACAGTGTCGATATTTCCAACAGGTCGTCAGGTCGTCAGGCCGTCATACCGAGCTAATCGTCGGTGCCATGATTGCTGTAAAATTGGCTCGATACTCGTAATCACTTTAAAACATCGCCAAAATACAGCGTGATAAAATTCTATAACGTCCACGACAGGGAATGATACCGGATGTAACACGATCAAGGTAGATACCTGTTATAATTATAGAAACGGATTTATCGTGAGACCTTGAACGGCGACACCCTCTGAGCGGCTTTATTACACCAATTATCGACGGAACCATTTATCATCTCATTTATAATTTCATATGAATATACAGATAACACTTTTATTTTTGTTTCTTACGGTTGAAGACTTTGGAAGATATAATCAAGCAGGCATCAATAGATTATACTTCCGACATTTCTATAAAAGAAATTAATCGGCACTTTATTTGACTGTTTCGTTTTCGTTTTTGCACTATTAAAAGAAAAGGTAATCGTTGATATTATGATATATTGATTTCACGGAAACCTAAGCTTTACTAGCGCTTTCTAAATCCAGAAGACTGAAATTTCTCGTTAATTGAATTACGGAAAATTGAAAAGAAATCTTTTTAATTTCATTGCAAAAAGGAAATGTGAAATGATTAATAAATTGGTTATACATTATTTGCTTTGTTTGTTTGTAGTGAGGGCTAACTGTCTTATTTTCAGGTGTAATCACCTGTGTGTGTGTGCTAGTCTCTGCAAGTGGATTTTTTACCCCCAGAAGGCATAATTATTATTTGAAAGACATCGGTCTATTCTATAGACACTGATGTCTTTTAACCGACTTTACCCTCTTTGACGTTATGCATATATCACATATTCCATATAATAATAATTACATATTTTTTTAATTTAACCGCTTTCATTTTAATAGTTTACACACACAATGCGAATGGTTTTAAAATATGCATTTTTATCCGATTTTATCTTCGCTACTCTCATGTTTGTTGAATACAATAAATACATAAATCACCATGGCCCTAAATGACCAGTTGTCGATGGGCCGTTAAAACAAACAAACAAACAAACTTAGTCCTCGAGGTTTGCCGAAAACTTGATGGTCACGGTAATATCTAATGGATAGTTAGAGTAACGGTTCATAATATTCACACTTTTCTAATTAATTTTAATTTAACCAGTACTCTTCTAAATTTTGAAATTCATGAAGGATTTCTGTGCATCTCCCCTGCTGATTTGACAGTCGTGTAGACCATTTTGAACTTCCAACTTTTCGAGAAAGTCTTTGTCTACAGTAATTCCAAACAGAATTCATTTAATTCAATAACAAAGCCAAATACATAACATAAACAAAACCGTTTGAATAAAACTAAATTGGGGTTTGCTAGAAAATTGATTAGACAGGGCAGATATGTAAAGGTGTCCCGTACCTAGCCTGTATGACGGTGACGGTACTTGCCTGCACAGTTGTCAGTCGAAAGTTTCGGCAATAGTACACGTCGTCTATCGTCGATGCAGCCAGTCGTCTGGCCGGCCTATTTCAAATTGTGCGTCTGGCTTTGTGTAGCAAACAACTGTAGTCAGGTCATTGTAAGCGTATCGTAAACCCCACGAGATTGCATTGTCTAAGATGTATTCCTATGGGGATTCTCTTATTGACCAAGGATAAATGCGAAGGGAGGTTTATGATAATGGCAAATGTCCATTCTAGGCACTAGTTACCGTCGCTGCTAATTGATGTAACTCAGACCTGTCTTATCTTTGTTGGCTTAAAAGTGTGACAAGTACATTCCGGTCGTAACGCATGCGCAGATTCACAATTCAACGCTTTTTAAAGGGTTATTTTCGCGAGAGCATTTCTTGCGCTGACAAAATGAATCCGTGAATTGTTAAAAAGGCGGCAAACAATTAATTGAATTAACGCTACTGACTTAATTCAACTTTGCACGAATAGTCTTCTGATATTTACATCAAAGCGAAGATTCAATGGATTTAAAGAAACAAGACGGCATAATTATGTCTGGGTATTCTGAAAGAAAAACTTGATGTTGTTTTACCTTGATTTACGGGTAATTAAACGAATATATTGTATATTTAATGTTGTATTGCTAATTATTGCAAAACAATTTTCGATATGACGGTGCGTGTCCGGATTCAAAATAATCCATAGGATGACTAGCTTACAATTCATTATCCCAAACGGATGAAAAGGGTGATATAGCAGTTAGTGCTTCTATGATGACTGGCACGTATTACGCGAATTTCATAAACACGCTCTTCCCTCACATCCGTGTGACTGAAATGATCAATGTGACCCGAGATGACTAATGATACATGATAGCCTAGACAGCATTTACACCAATATCACTTACTGCAGACTTAGTTATAACCGTCCCTCCGTCCTTGAGTCCTCAGGTGAGATGAAACAGCTTCGGTCATCCGTTAGCAAATGTGTACAGCGTCTGACGTCTGTGATAGATGCAAGTCTGCCCAAGTGACGGCTGATATTATCAACTCGAAATGAGATAGCTGACAATAATTTATGACACACTTCTCTGTCTGGATCAGTATTCGTCAAGAAATATATATATTTGATACTGCACGTCGTTTATGGAAACTAATCAGAAAATGGGATTCTGTGGGGGAATAAGAAAGGGTGTAAATACCAAAATTGGACTTCCTAAATGAAGGCAAGCATTGATGCCTTTTTCCACACAAAAAAAAAAGAACAATTACGGGTATTTTTTGTCTACGGTGACAAAACTGAGATGTTTCTTCAACGTAAAAGTTCACATGAAATAATTGTGCTTTGTTTTAGTTACAGGTAATTAAGAATATTTCTAATTAGAAATGTTCTTTTACCTTTTTAAGAACAAAAGATAATTATGGAAATGTCCTTATAAATCACAAAAGAGGTCGTCAATATTCTAATGACATCTTTGGAAGTATTTAACCAACATTTAAGTTAACCAAATGATAAGCAATTATTGTATATCGGTAAATTTTCGCCCAATCAAAATATAACTGCAGCAAAAATGTTTCGATAAACAGTATGTCAATTCCTTTTGTCCAGCTCATGAAATGTGACTATGGCATATACCCATATATAACCATAGATATATACTTTTTGGTTTGATCATCGCTGATATGATGGCAGTATCGTTTGCAGATGTACATATAAAGCAGGAAAAAAGGGAAACGTACCAATATGCGCGCATGAGCTATGAATGCTCATAACTTTTTTTAGATACAAAGCGGTATTTGCGTGTTTATTCGTGGTTTCGCGTCTTCGAACAACTAAGGTAACAGGATGAAGGCTTCAAACGATGAAGGGACAACTCACTTTTAAGTGACATCCCTTTGAAATGTCATGACATTGACACGGTAGCATTACACCATTACAAGTCCAATCGTGACAGGTGATAGATGAAATGTTCGGACATGAACAGTGATGAACGAAGAAGTGGAGTCGGATGCAAATGTACGGAGAATTACGCAGACCTACGAGATGGTGAGTGGTGATTCAGGTAACTACGCTTATTCTCGCTTTGAGGACGTGACATCGTGTGACATAGATGGATTTGACCTAGATTTACATTGCGAATGGCGTTGATGAACAGAAGACGCCGTTATTGTCATATGAGGACGTGACATTACTTGGGTGTGGTTTTGGTTTACATGGCGGGTACCCTTCCGGAACACCTGGTCTTATCATCTTTGTACTATTTGAAGGGCCTCCATATACATCTTTCCTTGGTTAATATCGCCCTTATTTGACCGATTGTGAGCTTGATTAACGATGCTGATCAACTCTTCGGTATTGTCTTTATTTTTGTGTTTTGATTATGAAAGTATAGATTTTAAGAAACAAGTGCAAAGATAAAAACGATATATGAACAGATAAGGAGTGTTTTCATCTAATATTTATTTCGTGTTGCTGCTTTGAGATCTATATATTTCCTGGATTTGCGGAAGATACGGGGGCTCATAATGTCTTTCTTTTGTTTTAATGACTTCCCATTTTCTCCTGTTCTCTTGCGATCGCCTTCGAGTTCAGATTTTGTTCTCCTGTGTTGACGATGTGGCACTTAATTTCAAATAACTGACACTTCCAGAATGTATGTGTAACGCTTATTATAGTAGGGAACAAACGAAAATATCACCACCTGAAGTCTCGTTTATATCACGGCAAATGGAACAGCGGGCGTGTTTTCTACAGCCCTGTCCTGGGAATAAAGGCAACACCGAAGCACCAATACCCATCTAAATGTGTGTGTGGATGGATATGGCGATATTGAACACTATACAAGCATGGGATAAAATTACATGTATCTTACCATGATCACAGCTAATAACACTAGTCGCTACAAATGGCTTTGTGTTTAACACATTATTAAGACACGAAATCTGGTCCATTACTGAAAGCCTTTACATTACCTTATTCACAAAGCCTTGTTTTGTTGGGATTTGTATAGGATATCGTCCTGTGAAGGCTAAGAGGAGCCGGTAGTGAGGTAGGAGGGCTGTCCTTTGTAGGCTCGGAAGATCCAGGAGTGAAGTTCCGGAAATAAACCATCATTACCGAACACTGTTGCATCTCTTGGTTAGTTTCACATTGATACGATTTTGATTTATGCTTGGTTGGATTGAAAAATCGTGGAAAATGAAAAAGATATTTTTATTTTTCAAGAACAACTCATTGTGTCTCTGATATTTTGTGTCGTTTCATTTATCATTTCGTTCTTAAAAATGCATATCACTAATTATGCTCATGTATGACATTGCATGACCATACGCAGCGTCTGGTGTGGAGCGCCTTGTAGAATCATTTTTATTTCTTTATTCATTGATTAATGGACATTGAAAAGATGAGAATTGACGTTGTGCTATCAACACGTTACATTATATTGTAGCCTTGTTTTTTCTTTCAGTTCTCTACTCCATTGTTCGCAATTTGTTTCATTCGACACGCACCGACATGAGAATAAATATGGATTTTGAAGTAAAACTACAAACAAACAACCAACGAAACAGGCCAGTATCGAACAAACAAGCTGGCGTTTTAAAACAGAGTCAGCAAGCGTGAAAACGTACAAACAAGCCAGCGCAACTTTTCCACTGTATAAATGTTTTTTTTACACTGGAGGTACACAAATTATTGGTCCCTATTTACTACTAGGTAGTAAATATACCGGTAATGGTTTAATGTGGGTTTTGATGTTAGAGATTGTGTTCTCTGACACATCAAGGTAGGGCAGGCTATTAAGAGTTTTTATGTCGGGTAATGACGGGGTGGATGAAGTATCGGGCCAATGGCTATAATGACTGACCAGTGGTCAAAAGCAACATAACAAAACTGATAAACATCGCCATTGCATGTCAGCTACATCTGAACAAAATGGCCGATAAAACGTTTATATGAAAGGTAATGGAGCAGAGGATGCACATGACTGCGCACGGATTTCAATTACGTCGACACGCATGGCTGGGTGTAACTGCCGACAATGCGAGCTGTACATGTGCAGGCTAGTTTTAACAGGGGAGAACATTCAATCTTGTGTGTCAAAACTCTGTGTAGGGTGTGATTTATTGCACATCTGTGTCGGCTTGGTGATTCAAACATTTATTAAGATTTACGTACAAGGTATCAAAGAGATCATGGAACAGCTGGTGTCCTTTCTAAAGGATGCGCTGTGACAAGGCTCTCTGTGTCCTGTTTCCTTTCATACATGTAGGATTGCTAATAGGTTTTCATTTCATGTGACACATATATAAACGAGTTGAGAAGTTATGATTTTTTACAAACCTCTGGTGGACTTGGTAAATCTTTGTTTACCGCTGAATGAAGATTCTTTAAAAACAACTATCATTAACAACACCTGCTGTCAGTTTATATCTATATAAAGACTGTGTAACTTAATAATTAATGTTGAATTATGACTAATAATAAACTGCTTATACACTAAGGTTATCAAACTAGAAGTATACATAAATTTGCTTATCCAAATTATTTTACTAGATTAAATTCTCTCCGCAAGGCAACTTTTATTTCTAATTTTTATGCAACAAGTATGTATACAATTATTAGCCCTATATGGGTGTGACATGAAAATTTGTCTCCCCCAGACAGGTAATATCTCCCGAAAATAACGCCCGAGGATGATATAACCTGTCTAGGGGAGACAACTCCGTATCAAATCAATATGGGGGATTTATATACCGATTACACCAAGCAAAAAGCGATGGAAGGACATCTGATATTAATTAAAAACAACAACTTAAGTGATTTTCATATTAATTTTATAAAATAAAATATAAACAGTTGCCAACATCACTGATAACTTAATGGTGGTCGTACGCGTACTTGCCAAATTCTTTCGTTTCCAATCAGTTTCAACCCAACAAAACAAATTCACACTACAGTTGAAATTCTGGTTGTTGCTGATTTTACATTCGAGTGTCTTCTTTATGTGCCATGAAAGCGTTATTTCAGTGTGTTTAACGACGGACATTTCAAAGATGTGGTGTTTTCCTGTCCCCGGTGAAACATTCGCCAAGCCACTTGTATAAAAATGTCTTCTTCGAACTTTTAGAATTCCCAGGGGCGTCCTGTATCCTCATAAAAGCGTCGGAAGCTATCTACCGCGCCGAAAACTTCCTGTTTCGTATTTAATGAAACAATTCCTTAAGTAACGACACCAATTCCTGTTGATTTGGACTGACAATATGTGCTACTTGAGGCCATATTTTTTATTTTGATATTGACGAGAATGTCTGTTGTAGTTTTTTTCTCTGTAGGCTTCGCTTCGAAATTGTTCTCAAAGTCCGAATCATAGGGAAAGAAACACTGAGGCAAGAACTCCAGCCATTTTGTGACGTAGTTTTGTATACGCTCGATCAGAAGGCCGCCTTTGTATTTACGGTCAAGCAACATGAAATCAGACTTCCGACGTACACTGCATAAAAAGCAACATAGGGGTATCTTTGCTAGCAATACACGTATGAAGCCCGCGAAAGTGTACCATTATGTCTGTGATTCGTACACTGACGATTTCGAGAGTGACATACATACATGTTTTTGTGTTCCAAACCTATTCTTTGGTAAATTAATTGATTAAGTATGGAATTGTTTTCCTGTTGAATATCAAATATATTCATTTGTATGACAGATCTTTGGGAAATATTCATTCTTGCTTCGATTTCGTGACGTTATCAATTAGAAACGTGTCATTGAAATTACACCTAAATCGTTTGAAGAGGATGTTTAATTATTTCCCGTTGAGTACAGTATACATTTAATAATCTTTATAACTTCTGTCTATAATTTAAAGCCATTATATCACATCTTGTAACCCGCTGAGCCGGTAAAATATTGTCATAATCTGTATATATCTATGAATCTTGTACGTAAGACTACATTGTATGAAGAACCGTTAAAATTACATTATACGTGTACTTCCATGTAAAAGTTCTAAGACATTAATTTATGGTATACAAGTATTTCTTAGAACCGCTACATCCGTCACTTGTCGTATATGTGAATGCCTAAAGCTGAGAATCTTTATGTTCTTCTTTTTCTGGCTTTTGTTTCCTTTTTTAACTTCCTCTCCTGACACAGATAAGAAACGAATATCGTTGCCTTTATTTTATCGACACGTGCTGTAAGGTTTCATTGCATCTTGTTTTTACGACATTCACCAGATTGATGTATTGACAACGTCATTATCTCACTGCCTGAACAAATGTTGTAATTTAGCACGCATGGTTGGGTTAGCCAGACATTTACCAAAGCATCCCTGTACATATTTACCCTCAGGTATTCGATAATGTCAAAACACCACCTCAAATAATTTTATCAGAGTTGATACCATGTACCTGGTCTACTTAATGCTGTTCAATAACATTTGTTTTTGCTATTTTTAAATCGTTGACGTCGTACACAAATCTACCGACTTATACATCGCACACTTGATTGAAAACTTATCAAATAATGAGAGTTTGAAGTTGCGGCTTTATTCAAAAAAATCACAAGAGGCGAGGAACTGTAGCTCCGAGATCTATTTCTCATTATATGTAGGCCTATAGCGACATATTATTCTGTAACCCACTGGGTGATCGAATGATGCGAATATAAATGAGCTTTCGACAATATCTGTTCGGTTTTTTTTCTGTGTTATTGAGGACAACATAAAAAGTAAAACAATTATTTTTCACTCATTAAAACAATTGCAACCTCTAACTATTCGTTTTTTCGCTCTTGCATGTACAAACTCGTTAGTTCCTGTAGTGTATAGCACAGATGGATAGTCTGTTCTCAACATAACATGACGAAACTAGCTGCAACTCGGAAGGTTTGGAGACATTATCAAAGAACTGGACCCGTATTCATGAAACTGTTTTCATGCTCAAACTCAGATTCTGTGCTCAAGTGAATGTTTGATTCACGTTATCAATTCGTGATCAATTCACAAAACTACACTTTTTGTTTATAATTTCGGAAGAATGTTGCAAAGACTTTAAGATGAAAAATGTTTACACTTGACTCTTTACCATGGTATATGATTTAAGCCAGTTACAAGAAAGTCGGCTTGAGCACAAAATCCATGCATGAGCATGAATACGGTTTCATAAATACGGGGCCTGGACCCGTATTCATGAAACCGTTCTCATGCTCATTCGCAGATTCTGTTATTATACTCAATTTCGTATGCCGTTGATAATGGATGAATAAAATCCACATTTTCTCAATGATTTAGAAGAACTTTTGAGAGACTATAAAGCCGAATAGCATTTCCAATGTTTACATTGGACCTTATGACCCTGTCACATGATTTAAGTGAGTTGCAAGAAAGTTAGTTGAGCAAAGAACCAATGCTTGAGCATAAGAACGGTCTCATGAATATGGTCTGACCTTTTCTATCCACTGTATGCGTCAACTTACATGGAATTCGCTTTATAATCGAAGATTTTCTCTCCAATGTGCCCTTTGCTTAGTGGACACAGAACCTTTGAATAATACAAATGATAGAACTGTATCTAAATCAGGATTGTCTGGATCCCTGCTGCGTTTGTTTCGGCCTCGTCCTCGCTTATCTTAGTCAAGTGTATAGTGATTATGTCCTTTAACGTTTCACATACAATGGCTTACCAAACTATTTAGTTTATTTAGTGTCGAACTCAACTGATTTTCCGTTTTAATAAAGATGTGAACGATAGAAGACGGTTAAGTTTGTTATATCAAAGTTTTACTCTATACACAAAACATGTACGTACTATTTAACGTGTCGCAACGTTTCAAGACCGACTGGCCGCTTTGTCAAGCTATGACTGGGTATTTATCTCATTGAAGAGTTAAGTTTGTTTTTAAAATAATTAAAATTCAATAATGGATATTTTCGCCCTTTTCTCTCTTATTTGACCCTTTCTATCTGTTCTTTTCACCAATTGACCTCTTTTGTACGGCTGGTGCTTCATTAAGACTTCTGGTATAACCGATTTCAGAATAATATAAATGGGTAGGTTATCGTACTAAAATTAAAATGTTATGTTTCAGCAAAATGACATTTGTTTACCCTTTAGTGAGAACTTTCAGCATGTGACCTTACAAGTAGACGTACATTTGTTTGTTGTTTGTTTGTTTGTTTGTTTGGGTGGGTGTGTGGTTTGACGTTCGCTTCACTAACAAGTACATTTCAGTGAGATAACATTTTAAACTGGTCCTTGAGTGACCCAGTTATCTTTGGACAAAGTGACTTTCCGTGTTACGAAGACACATAACACTGAATAAACAAATCCACCAACAAATTACCTTTTCTTTCACATATTGTGGTTATTAATTTGCCATAATAAAATGAAATGTCTGGAGTACATGGTGTATATTTTAAAAAGAACTGGGTGCGAGTTCAGGATGTCACGAGACGTATTTAATACCATGCATGCGTGTACAGCCCTAGCGCTTTCAGTAAAGAGGTGACAAGCATAATAGTACACTGTATGTAGTGGTGCTCGTTATACGAGCGATGCGTCATTTGATACGTAATACTGAAGGTTTCTGACAGGTTGATTACTTAAGGCCTTATGGTATCTGATTCATTATCACTGTAAATTTTTTATGCATTAATATTAATAAGGAAGTACATGACAATGGTGATGGTCGTGGCAGTTACATACTTTGGAAACGACCATTTTTTTTACTTTAAAAAAAGAAGCATCAGAACGCAATGCCAATGTTTGGAAACACAGTCAACCCTGCTCGTGAGATCATCTCTATTACGAGACTACTTTTGATGACTCATTCATCACTGAACACACATTTGAACTCTTCCAATTCTAAGGTTGGAATAGTTCATTATACAATTTCAGGGATGAATGAGTTAAGAGACCACGTGCAATGCCCTCCAATTAAGTGATTTCATTGTTTGTTAACTGAACCTGTATTAAGAAGCCACCTATGTATACAAATAATAAATAAACAATAAGTTACGTAGCTTAATTAACTGAGTAAGACCGACTTAATTTATTATTTATTTTGTTTCATTGATTATAGGAAGATCTTGTTCCACATGTCAAAGGACAGCTGTAAAGCCCACATATTGAGACGGTTAGATAGTATCCCCGAGTCTCATTTTGGTTAAATTCGTAGCAAGAGCCACGTGACTTCCTTTGGGTGTCTTGCTACCAGGTTGCTGTAAAAGTTGAAATGTGCGCGCTTGGAAATGTTTGCGTTTGGTAATGTTCGCGTTTTTACCCTTTAATCTTATCGCGATGAGATTTTTTCGCGCTGGCTTTAGTTCTAAAATCTATGTATTGAAGTTATCTATAATCTATATACAAATATTCGCGTGTGGATATTTTCATGCTAATTTTCTCAACGCGGAAAAACGCGAACGTTTCCACACAGCGAAAATTTCTACTTTACGGTATGACAGTTCAGCGAGACGACATGTTAAGGTTACCCCTGAGTGACCCGGTCATCCACAAACATCTTCTTCATTTGTTCTCAGCATTTATAATGACGCACAACCGTTAACAAAAACCAAACTATATCTTAAGGATCCTGTCCCACTGCTGCCCTTTAGTTTTTCGTATTTTCAGTTACCTCCCTTTAATTTCCTATTGCGTATAACTGTAGTGCGCAAGGAAATAATCTGCCTCGAACACACATACACACATACACGCACACACACATACATGTCACATGACTGTTACTAGGACGTTAAACCATATATAACCAAAGGACAAATCCGTTGACCAGGTTGCTCCATGGGTTNCCCCCCCCCCCATTATCTATATCATCTCTTTCATTTCAATGTCCCACAAGGTATGGTTTTTGTTTTCAGAGTTTATTTATCAAAGATATAGTCATGTCGGTAAAATCTGTGTTCACTGCAATGTAACTGTTTCTGAAGTGGTACGGGGATCCTTAATTAGCAAGCGAAACAAACGACCAATTTTCCACAGAAAGTACCTAGGTGTAGTATTTCTACTTCAAACGTATCTTTTTTCGGAATCGCTGCATTTCAAAGTATTTAATTGCCCAAACATCATGTTATGATTTTTTTGTAATATTACTTGACTTCAAAAACACATTTTTATGTCGTAACGTATTGAATGCAGTATTAGTCAGGATGGTTTTATCATGTAACCATTAGCGGTTATCAGTGTGCCATTCCATAGTCAGTCGAACACTGTTTCAAAAATATGCAAATTATTTCAGTAATAAAAAAAAATAACCGTAATAATTAGAAACAAACATGTATTTGTGTCATTGATAATTACAACATTATTTTAATTGTCTGCATTGCTGTCCTTATTCCATGTCCCTTCAGAGGGACATGCAAGTACACACTAAAGTGGCGTGTCCAATCTTTACCTCGCGACTGAAAGTATTGACAGCTTAATTTCAATAAATAGGAAAAACTATACACAACAAGTTAACCAAGAAGACAGTGAAGGCATAAGACAGCTCTATGGGTCTTCAAAAAAAAGTCGGAAAGGTTTTACATGCCAGGGCGGCAGTTTCCATTTTACTTTCAGCCTAAATTTGTTTTTAGAAAAAACCGCTTCTGTTGTGGTTGAAAAGGAGGAACCAATGAGACTCTTTGGAGAATCAGAGGCTGTAGTGATCTTTGTCGATACGACTCTTGCCCAATAATTTGTTACAGCTAAATTTGCCGTCACAAATTCACAGGTCCCTGTGATCAGGCCATGGCATGTTAATGATTGCGGGATAATACGTATATTTAAACAATAACTGGTTGTCTGGATGTAATTATTGTTGATATAATTACAAGTGGCCTCTGGCAAATCCCATAAAACCCGCTAGGCTAGGGGTTTATGGTAGATTTGCCAGAGGCCACTTGTAATTATATCAACAATTTTTATATTTACATATTTTTCTTTTTTAAGACATATTCCGACAAAAACCATTTCCCCTGCCTCAAAATACATTTCAGGCGGCCATTTTGTTTCCTACACCTGAAACAGGCAGTTGTAATTATAGTCGAGCAGTTGTCATTATAGCCTATATACTTGTCCTTTTATCAGAAAGCACACATAAGAAGTGCACTCCTTGGTTTTGCAGGGTACTGCGCATTATTCGCGCAAGGTAATTCCCAAATCCAAAATTACAACCAGATTGGACCTACATGTATAACGGCGTAAAATTGTCATTAAATAAAACTTGACAATGTATTTTCACTTAAACTATTAAGCAAAATGAATATTTCTACAAGAGGTTTTATTTAATCATATACATTTGCAGAATATAGTTAAAGCTATAAAGAACACATCTATTTTTCATGGAGAGTAAATTTATTGCAATGTTAACTCTTTTTTTAATTTTTGCTTTACTATAGATATTACTATACCAAATTTAACTGGTTCTATGGCATATGTCTGTCTTGCGCTGATACTTCAAGATAATAATTCCATGGTTTACTTGAAAGATCTTACATATAATGCATGAGGGCTATATATAGCAATTTTAATTTAATTACTCACCGAAAACGGAAGCCCATCGGTTAACCAATCGGTTAACCAATCGGTTATAAATTCCTATAATAACATCACAGGCCGTACATATATACGCATTAACCGTAGATAGGAGAGTGCTTGGGCTGAGAACTTCCCGAATCTAAGTAAGTGTAATCTAGTAACGGCGAACGTTTGAATTTGTATTTGTATTTTTTTCCCTACTTGCAGTCTCACAATTTCGTTATTTTAAATTGAAACAGGTGCCATGGTACAATTTCACCCATCTAAATTCCATATCCCTTTATATCAACACATATTACCTGCTTATAACCTGTATCATTAATCTTTGGAGTGGTCAGTCATCGCAAAAGTGTATATGAACAGGAAAAATCCCCTTTTTACTATATAAACAGACATCCTGTGTGACAAGGGAAGTAACTCTTACACATATAGACTTCAAACAAACGGAAAGGTAAAAAGACGAATGTCAACTTGAAAAGAAAAGCGGCTATGGTTAATTTCATGTTTTAGAACAAACCAACATTTTTCAGGAAGGTTAGTATTGTTGTGATATGGCCGGACAGGTGACCCCATACCTTTTCACGTCCAATCGGGGAATCGAACCCCGGTCGTCTTAATGATAGGCAAGTGCGCTATCCATTGCGCCACACGACCACCCTACAATTTCGAAAAGAGATTTAAGATTTGTTATTTTGCTGCGATATATTTTTTTTTCGTGCTAGCTGAAAGTCTATACAATATAATAACAAGTGTTTTACTGTAAATGGTTTATGAAATGCTACACATTGAGGTTGGTCCTCGTGTTCCAATAAAAAAGAAATGTCAATCAATAAATAAATAAATAAGTAATGTATCTGATAATACATCGTTTCTGTAGGTTCACATGGGTGAATAAGTAACCTGGTGGATTAAACAACATATATCAACATGTTCAGTATAAAATACACTTTAAAACAGTTGCCTTTTTATCAATCAATTGAAAAGATCAGAATTCACTTTTGTTAATCAAACAGACTCCAAACTTAGGTCTACCCAAATCTTTAAACAGAGGTTCAGCACTTCATTTCCAAGTTGTTCTAATTTCTAAAATGTAATATCCTTCAGATTTTGAAGATCTTCCCCCTTTAAAAGATTTGATAGTAGTCAAAAAGGATGCTTACAACGCTATTTTTTTTTATCAGATTAGCTGTTTACGTCTTTCTGTATATAATCAAATAAACACTGAGAATTTGCAATTACTACTCTGGCTACATCGCTTTCAGCATTCCTGCTGTGTTTGTCTGTGTGGCAATTATAAGCGTCATTTTGATTTTGTCATTAGACATTAGGCTCTCCAGACAAGCCTTCAGCGGTCTTAGCACAATCAATATTTCAGTGAAGGACGATGTGACCGGGCGCAATGCTCTGCTGGGCGGTTTCGGCATGGTACCGCACTATAAAGTCAGCATCAGATCTGAGCTATCACAAGGAGGTAAATACACCAATATACCCTATCTCCGGAACACATACACACAAGCACATACACAACACACATGGAGGCACGTCCTTCTATTACCTTTACAACCAACCACCGTACAAACGTGGTCATTAATCGTGTATTATTAGATCGTTTTAATGCGGCGAACTGAAACAGGTGATCAGTGTGCATTGTACCTTACGCGTCATACCCCTTTAGTTGATTCAAATGATCATGTAGGGGAATGCAGCAGGTGTTTTTTTTTTCTAATATCCCAGAAAATGCAAGCATCACCACCCTTGCATCACGATAACGCCTCTTTCTTTATAAATGTTTTCGTCGCTTTATTTACATTTCAGTCATGTTCAGTCCATGTTTTCTATATCAAGAAAATATTTCTGTCTGGAAATACAATGTATATAACACGATAATTATAACCAACTTCCATGTAATAAACAGACTATCTGCCGATAAATGTATATACTTTTTTATTTCATTTGGTAGGAAAAATTAATTTAGCGTTTTACATTGTCTAGATTTGTCTTTAAATGCGGGTAATACTTTTTATCATACCTCAAATATTCCGTTTCCGACCAGATTCATCTATGTATGATTTCTGGATTCACGCCTGCATAGACTATAAATGTCTTTATCACGTGACTTGTTTTGTGATTTATGCTGATTTCGAGAATGCATCAGGCGAGAAAAGAATGTGAAAGGGGGAGTAACTCTTAAAAGTACCAGGTACCACTTCTCGTGCTGTTGAAATTTAAATAATGTGGGGTTTATTTTCTTGGTGGAAGCTCGGATGTGTCAGCAATGTTAACATTTGATGATGACAGCCAATTCTGGTTATTATTTGAGTTTATTTAAAAGCGGTCACACCAAACACTTCATATTTCTTCGTACGATGTTTAATATCGATTTCCATCATGGGCAGACTATTTCTAGTTCTGTTGATATTACTTTCGATATGTCCACGTGTCGTATACATTGTTTCGACAGAATTGTCATGCATAAAATTATCTTGTTTTTAAAATGAACCGTTTTGTTTCGAAAACGTTTTTGTATGGGGATTGCGTTGCTGATGATAAATAACCAAATAAAATGCATAAAATTGAAATTGAAAAAAATGCATATTGAAAGAATAAGAAATTTGACAAATTCTTCTCCATGTTCCGTTTTTCTGGTGCCTACACATGAATTGAGCAACTTCTTGTTTTTGCATTGATTCTTATAATAAGTAAACAAGTTATTTAAACTTTTATTAATCATTCTTTTTTATAAACATTTTCGTCAGGTTGGTACATGTAAGTATTGATTATGAAAGGTTCTTTTTTACACAACCAATAAAATGTTCTATGTGACGTTTCGATGACTAGTACCATAGGTTAGGCGTCATACGCACATTGCTCAACAGATGTGACACAATAGTCACAGAACCATAGGACAAAACACAAGAGCAGAATCACATCACATCCGGAATGGGCCCTAAAACGGGAACAAAACAGTGTCAAAGTAAGGAGAAGAACAAGAAAAGGCCAATCAAGTACTTAGTATAAGAACAAAACCAAAGGTCAAGTGGTCATCCCGTATATGAAAGGTATATCCGAAACCACCCAGAGGATATATCGCAGTCATGGTATAGCAACAGCCATGAATCCTAGTACACCATAAGGATAAAACACCTAAAGAAAACGTCGCAGAATGCGTATACAAAATCGGATGCAATAACTGCGACGCGTCGTATATTGGAGAGACTGGAAGGCGTTTTGGGGTCCGCCTTGTTTGGTGAACACCGGAAAGATACAGAAACCTAAAAAGGTAGGAAGTTTACCAGATCAGAAAGGAAGCAGTCGGAGTCCCAGATAAATAAATTGGCAATCACAAACCATGCCACACAGAAAAATCATGTGATTGACTGGGATAACTCCAAAGTTTTGGACAGAAAGAGCAATCTGTTCAAGCGGCAGATGAAGGAAGCCATCTGGATACGCCGCAGTGGGCCAGTTCTAAATCGAGACGAGGGGGTTCAAAGACTCTCGCACATCTATGACCAAGTATTTAACAAAGCGTAGCTGAATCGAGTCCTTTCGGTACATATATAACAACTATTGTACATACGCTTACAGCGTAGCCGAAATCGACATTGATTTTATGAACAACTCGTACACATTTTACGTTTTACCGGAGTACCCGGAGAAAACCCACGTGGTCGAGTAGGTGACCATACCTTTTCACTTTCGATTCGGGAGTCGAACCCCGGCCGCCTTGGTGAAAGGCAAGTGTGTTATCCACTGCGCCACCCGATTACTCGACCCCCCGACACTCATGAATGTATCATGACTATAATTAGTCAATATCAGGAAAGGACATGACCAAATCTGAAGTTTGACGATCCTCGCCCTACTACCCAAAACTGTTAACTACGCATTGCACACTGTTTTCTATGACTGTAGCTTTGATAAAGCAATTCTGAAAAGAAACGCCTCCCTTGCAGTATAAATGATAAAGATGAAATAATACAAAATATCATAAACAACAGTGTTCTGAGTGTAAACAAAATCAACAGTGCTAACTTAGATTCGAACCCTCGACTTAAGGTTGTTATGCTGTCTCTCTAACCGACAGTGCTACCTTGTCAACGGAGGTGTCTCGGCCCAAATGTGCTACAGTTACATCGATATCTAACAATACCAGATTAAGAGGAGGTTACTGTAACCCCCCAGTGCAGTGGGACAGTGAGCATTAACTTGAATGTGTATAAACAGTTCAACACATATTTTGGAACTGCATTATGTAGGCACCAGGCAATGGTATCATAAATATCAATGGAACAAAACGGAAACTGAGTCGGTATTCAGTATTTCCTGCTGTGGAACATACTTAGAACTATGATTGGGGCACGCTGTACTTCTCAATGAGTCAAATAATTTAATAATGGCAAAAGTCGTCTGGAAAAATTCGTTCGTAGTCTCGAAAACTGAGAAACCAATCATTGGGATTGGCTTTAAAGCGAAACATTGGGTATTTATTTATGTAAGGGTTAGACGTGTATGCCTTGCTCAAGATAGTAGGAGTAGTATTGTCATTTTTACAACATGATTAAATTTAAAACAGAAATAAAGAAACACCTAAATGTTAACACAGAAAAAAATGTGAAGCGGTACGAAAACACAACTGGAAATTGAGAGACATCAAAACACGAGGAAAACTCAAGTGAAAATAATGTATCAAACCTTTCCCTTGACCAAACTCACATTATGCTTAAAACTATCTTTCCGATTATTGTATTGAAATATTGTAATTTCCACAGTAGAATTATATACATTAATTATATATCATATAATAACAGCTTGTCATTGAAGTAAAAAAAAAGGTGTCTTGTTTTAGAAGAACACTTTCCAGTTGTAGCTAAAATACACAACAGAGAAACGAATACCTAGATGTAATGAACGGCAATACATGACGTTATGAAAAAATAACCAATAAACATGTTAAACACGATTCAAACTTAGATCTATCAGCCATAACCGCTCGATCTGAAACCTATTTCTGTATGCAGTGAAACCTCGATAAAATGTCTCATCGTTATATTTGCCATCTTGCTCACCGGCATGAAATTTCAATGACTCTTTTTCTTGTTTTTTTCTTGATTTTGTTGTTGTTATTATCCCTCAATTTATCGCCAATACTCTTTATAATGCCAACATTTCTAAGGACAAATAGTGGCAGTGTAACGACGTGTAACTGTATTTTGAGTTAAATAGTAAACAGCTGGAGTATACATACAAATAAAATATTGTCTAAGTAACGTAAATCGTTCTTTTTTTTACTCTAAATTTCGAAGGAAGTTTTACCTATAATGGAGACTTTCTTGTTGCTATTTAGCGCTCTATCGATCGAAAGTCCTTCATGCGCACAAGGATATTATACAATTATGTACATTACAGAAGCGATTGCAGAAAAAAGTAGTCCCCTTTTACGTTCTGGGGCACATCAATGCGCACTAAACCCATTAACTGCTGCTTAAATTGTAAAAATTAAAGTCTACCCGTCTGCGCTTTACGGATGTGAACTCTGGGTACTTTC
>NW_018408920.1:0-32207 GCF_002113885.1 Mizuhopecten yessoensis
TTATGGAGGGCTACATGTAGTGATCATACATGTCAGACACCCACTGCTATGTTACGGAGGCCTAGTGATCATACATACAAATGTATAAGAAACTCACGACATATTTTGTCTCAAAATATTTTTTTAAATATTTAACATCCAGCATATATAAGTTTACCCTGTTCGGCGATCATGGGAATGAACTTCTCATAATGAGACAAGGAAGGCATGTTTGTTATAGAGTATTGTAGCGTGCAGCGTAAACAAGTTTTTTTCTTCTTCTGAAATTAGAGACATATTTGAGGGAAAGATGTAACGGATAGATCGAACAATATTTCGAGTTTTTGAAATCCTCATTCCGTTGAAACAGTTCAAGAGTAAATAGTATTTCAAACTTAATACAAGATATGTACAATGCCTTGATTTAACCAGCTTGTAAATCATGGTAAAATAAAGGAAATAAGAAAAGTTAACACCGAGACCCTTCAAAAAGTACTTGGAGACCAAGTGGTTCGGGAGAACAAACGTCTTCTGCTTTAGTGATAAAGACTAAAACAAACTTATGAGGTGAATTGAATTTATTATATATCTGCACCTGGAGCTTTTCTTTTGATGGTTTATATCCAATTACACTGACCACAGGAACAAGTGGAAGGTACTTTAGAAAACTTGAAAGCGAAATATCCAAAGGGGGCGACGGAACGTTTTGACGGTCCATTGGGAGCATTGGGTGCATCGGGTTCGTGATCTTCAAGAAGAGCGTCGACGTCACACAGACCTGGGTCGTCACTGATTAAGTCGATGGAATCATGCAAGCTCGGAATGAAAAAATCGCAGAACACAAGGTATCTCTGTGTGTAGAATCCACTCTCGAGACATAGTGAAGCATCGTTGCAGCAGCTTTTCCTGTTCAAATAGAAACAGATTTAAGCAATGTATATAAATAAGGTATTTAATCGGACCTAATGTTTCTGTTATGTGTCGGGGACTGGTCAACCTTTTGAAGAGTTCCAAAGCTATCAGACTATATGCATGTATGTTTATGTAAACATAGTTGAAATATCAGAATATTTTAACAAGGTGCTTGGTGCAGACAAGAAATATAGGTCAGTCCCGCAAGTGATGATTCACCTTAGATTAACCAAATCTGTATTAAAATACCAATTTAAATTATGGCGCATTGATCTATGCCAGGTGAATTATACAAATGCTACTAACAAGAAACATATTTAATTTTGATTTGAACAGAACCAATACATAAATGCCAATTTGTAAGGTGTGCTAATAACTGCAATAGTATGGCTCAAACACCGCATTTCTGTTGTTGTTGTTGTTGTCGTTGAAAAAAATGAACTGAAAGTGTTATTTTACAAGTATGTATAGTCATTGCGTGATACGAAAACCTGGTTCTCCAATATATTTTGTTTGCAGGTGAATACAAAAGCAATGTTTGATATAAACAATGATTGAAAAACAATATCCGTATTCATGTCGGTTTACTTACTGTGCGCAGGTCACGTGTTCCACCTGTTGGAGGTCGGGTCTTACTACCAAACACAGAACTCGTCCATGAAGTTTGAAGTAACCAAATATTTTCTTTGTTTTACTTGGGCAAACCGGAGTCCCCCTGTAAACCCATATTAGGGTGTGCAAGTAAATATCACATGCTTAAAAACTATATAATACAATATGTCATGCGAGATAAACACTAGAATTTAGTATATACTGCATGAATAAGCACGTATCTGAATTAGATCTTATTACGAGTAGACATGTAGATACCAACAATATTTACTTAAATGTGTACACTTTACTGCTATATAACATATATATGTAGGGGTCAATGCAACAAATGCAAAACTATAGATAATATAAACTTGTCAAATCTATTTTAGATAAAGTCATCTATCTTGAACACGCCTACCAGCTACGTACATATAGATACACTCATAACATCCTTCAGGTGTTGTCTAATTGACGGTTTGATAAGTAATGCTTTTAAAAACAATCGGTTTTGCTGCTTGGAATATATACATTGTGTACTTACACCGACATATGTGGATTTACTTTCTCAATGTGCGTCAATCCATGGATATAGTTAAAGGCCCTGGGGTGCTCGTAAAGGCGAGCGATCAGGCGTTCCCTGCAATAAGAATAACACACATATATATATATAGTCATATAGTCATATACTTTATAAAATATTGTTTTGTATCAGATAAAACTGTTTCGTCAGGACAATGTCGACTAATCAAACTGATTGTATATGTTGTTGATAGAGTGAGTATTGATTTAATACTGTCATGTATTGCACATACTGTTCTGTCAATTAACTCAGTTGGATTGCAGTCAACAAACTAAAAGCCAAAAGCAATAACTGAAATTTACATATATGTACAGGCAAACTTCTCATTACAGAGCAGATGAGCTAATTGAGTCGAAACGTGACCTTACCTTACATAATGATGGATTGACATTTTTTCAATGTTCATGCTTGTATGAACGTAAATCGGTTACATACATATTCCATGAAATCCGATTCGAAAGGTTAATGGGGTCAAATTCATTGAAAAGTTTAAGCAACGTCTTATACATAACTAATAAATCAACAGCAGTTGTATTGGACCTGTAAAATGCTAAGATGATGGGCTATAAAACTTCGATTAAAAAGAAAGTATTTGACCCACTGTCAAAGCAACAGAAGTCAAATGCGTTAAAGCAAATCTAAAAAAGACATTCCCTGCAAAAACTACAAGAACAACGATCATTATACCTTTGTGCAAGCTAGTGTGATAGGCTGACAGGCTTGTTTAAAGAAATACCTCTGAGTACTAAATAGAAGTCACAGGAGTATCGAAACCTTTAAACAACTGAATAGCCAACAGGCCTTGTGCATGCTTATGCTTTTCTCTATAGCAAAATGTGGTAAATAACCATCAAGTGTGTACAATAGAAATACCTGACCGGATATCTAGGTCACACGAGTCAAATTTGTAAAATAAACTTTAAACAATAATAAGCAAGAAGCCTAGAGAATTGTTTTTAATGTCACGGTAGTAGTAATTTTTAAACGCTCCTAATGGCTACTCTTAAAGATTCATTATTTGTTGAGTGAAAAATATTAGGCCGGAGGCTTGTAGAGATGAAAGAAAATCAAACTTGTTCAAATGCATAAATTTCACTTTCTTTCAAAGCTCAATTGAGTTCAAATAGTTTAACGAACTGTTACATAGATCCGATAGTCCCAAAACATGTATTTTGACTATGTATTTAAGGAACAAAAGCTAAAGGAATATACATATTGTCTTTGTGTTTGCATGTATGACTTTGCCCTCATGCAATGTCACATGGTATACAAAAGTGGTAAAACCTTTGAACTATTTTGTATATGGATCCTTAACATGTTAAGATATTATATTAAGGTACACACTGTTAGCTAGACTGATAGCATATTGCAGTCGAATACGTACCGGTTACATTGTATGTCATCGAATGTCTATGAATCATGTTCCCGTTTATATTAGATATATGAGTCATGATACCGTGCTAGTATATATATATCTATGTGTCATGGGCTTGATATTGGTTTGTTAATATCTCAAAGCTTTTGCAAAAATAATGTCGGGTATCGTAAATGTAATTTAACGTCGCAAAACATGTCTATGTAGTTACTTCTGTGCTACTAAATAGCACTTCATCTTTCTCTGTTATAACAATTGCATATCCTTTTCGTTTTTGTTTTGTTCCTTTACTGATACATTGTGTTTCATATGTGAACGACTCCAAATCATGTTAGTGTTTGTAATTATGAAACATGAACCCTACTTACCACAGAGAAATATATTCGACAGTCCGGAGAGGTTCACAAACATAATCTGTTGTCTTTACTTCAGTTTTGTCCACGTAAATGACATCACAATCGTCGTCCAGCGGGTCGGCTTCAAGTGTAACGCCATCAACATTACCACTAATACAGACGAGGGTTGCCAGAACTAGTGAAACCTGGATTGAAAGTAGAGACGCCCGAGTCATTGTTTTAAGGAGTTTCTAAACCTATTATCATCAAAGGATACAGTTATAAAAATATGGTCAATCCTTCACAGAAGAACATGTCTTACGTAAATAGTAATTATGTTGTTTTATGTTGTCATTAGCGTTATAAGTTAAGAATTGCATGCTAGCGCGAATATATTCTAGCGTTCTGACCCTATTGTCATCACATATTTATTCGTATTGTTTCATACATGAACCAAACAAAACGTATGAGTCATTTGCAAATAAATATATTAATGCATCAAATGACAATGTTATATATTATTGGATACGTGTGCTTATATCTTAGACAATCCATGGATACGTTTTTCATTATGATTATTACTTTATTTATACGTGAAAAAGTATATATTATCAAACGCTTAAAGTAATCATTATTATTTTTATACGTGTATATATATGTGTGTGTATGTATTATTTAATAAATATTATAATATTTACAAATGTAGTTATATCAAGCTGAGGTTACTAAAACAATTAACATTGCCAAATCAAACAATTTGTGTTAACAACAAGAAGTAAAATACAACATGTTAAACGAGATTTACTCGTAAATTACATTTCTGACACCTATGTCATCCCGATTCCTTTAAGAATACCTGTAAACTGCTCTTCATGTTTGTGAGGTAAAACGTCCCAGAAAGTTTCCGAATAAATCCCGTCCCAGTCGCTCCTGTATTGCGCACTCGGTAGACCGACTCGTAGGTCGCTGTGGATTGACAGCACTCTCAAAATGTACAGTAGATAGTGAACACGTTAATGTTCTGTTTTGTGTTTACATTAGGCCTTTGGCGTATACTTATTGTTTCTATCTATTGCCCTTGTTCTTTAAATTGTTTTCCCTTAACGAAACACCCATAGCTATTTTTTGTACTGGCAATTATCTTCTTTAAGTGTGTCTAAAATGTATACGTTATTAGAAAATTAGTTTGTTAAATTTTCAGGCAAAATGAAGAGCGACAAACGCGTATTAAGTCGTGCCATCTTCATTCAGTCTATCTATACCACGTTTGCCAAAACACGCATAATATTTCAAGATTTTATTATCAGATTGCTATACATATATACAAAAATAGATAGCACAAACATAAAAAGAATAATATTATAAAATACACAGCATTGTGGATAGCCAATATAACATGTATTCAATGAGCAATGACGATCATGTATCATAAAATCATTATCTAATGATATATTACAAATAATATCTCACAATCTTTTATATGATACGAAATATCTAATACAGAGAAATATATCATAATTATGCTATAGCATATATACTTCTCTTTAAAGGATTCCTCATATATTTACACTTAAATGTACATCAGCTTAAAGATAATTTTATCAATAAAAGGCTGTCAATATGCATCGAACTTGAAATCATATTATGTTTAAACTCGGGAAAACCCCTGACTGTACCATTCTAAACCACCTCATATTCATCTTAACTTCAACGCAGTCTGAAAAACCTCCAAATCAATCATTTGTCTGGAGGTTGCAAGCACAGATGGTGATATGGGTATAACTATTCGCCTTGTCCGTATCTTGCCTTAGTGTTATCGATTTTCGAATTACACTTTTGTACACTAAAGTATTCTAAATAACTCTTATACTGCAGAGGATGTTTCTGTCCGTTTGTGTGACGTTATTCGGCAGAAATACCTGTTTTGGATTTGGTTTCTATTTCTATGAATTATATAACATTATATTCTAATCAGTGATAACGGTATACACGTACCAAAACCGTTTTTATACTTTTAAATTGAGTGAAAGTTTAATAAAGTATTGTATGATCCTTTGTTATTATTCTTCAGATACATTGTTTATCATTGCATTAAATAGCAGGACTTTCGAGAACTAAATGTAGTTAGTAGGGGAGGGGCGGGGCTGTCTCTCCATCAGTCATCAACAGTCGATTGCGAGTTTCCAGTATCCTCGGATAACACAAGGCTGTCTAGAGAAATCCAGTTGCTTATTATTGCCTATAATTGATTCGGGAGAAAAATGTTGGATAGTATATAGAATTACTAGATATCTGACCAACTATTTATCAAGTGATATATGTTTGGTAACTCGATAACGTTTCTTTCCGAAGTTAATCACACTGCTGCCATTCTATCAAAAAGACAATCTTTAATGATTTTGATAAGAATTTGTTTGACGTGTTTTACCGAATTGTGTAAAATTTGCATTTCGATATTGTCATCATATAAAGCAATTATTGCTGAATTATTGTCGATAAGAATCGAAGTCCCCCAAATCTAACGAACATATGCTCATGGAACTGTTCTCGTTTTCAGCTGTCAATAAAAATGTAGCATCACGAACAAGATTTAATTGGGCAAAGAGTTGCTTACAATTAAAGCTACTTATTTTCCAGTTTCAAGAACTCCAAAATCGAATTGTGCGTTTGTTGTTTGCTCTGTTTTCTTTACAGTTGCCTCCACGGAAAGTTCCGTTCCCCCAAACCTCAGTCTCACAGATACCCCGCGGTCTGATTCAGGAAGGTTCATAGGGAGGTCCACCAACATCTTACCGATGTAAGTGCAATTCTGTGTCTCACAATACTTGGGTTTGGCTCTTTCTGATGTAAATACCCTGAGGGCCAGCCGCGTTTGCTCATCTGTCAATGGAAAATAGTCGTGATACTCGGTTGCTTCCCCTATATTAACAGACTGCCCCCTAGCAACGTGATTGCTAAACTTATCATTGCAATACACAATCCCTTTTTTAACAGTTTTTCGACTCTCTGGGTCCTCTTGTCTAAACTTCTTAGACGTCTGTATACCATAAGTGTGTTTCATTACACGAGTAGATATGACTCTGGTGTCAAACCCGAAGAGAACTGCACCTTTCAGGACAGAGAGACCAGCATCCTGTGGAATGATAATCCTCTTCCTGCTACCGAATCTCTCCCTGACGGCGTGTCGTAGCATAGGTGACTCTGAAAACCCTCCAACCATCAGGATAATGGAAGTTCCAGCCGCGTCTTCTTGCTCAAATATCCGTTCGACGTGTTCTACAATTGCTCCACAAGCAGTTTCGAACAGTTTCTTTGCTTCAGAGGCATCCACTCTCAACTTGTCACCAATCCATGCCATTTTCCTGCCTCGACGTCCTTCCGATACCGATAGACGCAGTTCTTCCCCTCTCATGTCCTGATACACCTCATTCAGGGCAATCGGAACTTTAAATGTGATCTTCTGGTCAATTTCAGGCGTGATGGTGCGTTTCTTAATTTCAAATTCGCGAACGATGTCAAGGTAGGCATCTCTGTTTTCCATTTTGAATCGGTCCCATACCTGAGGGCCAACCAGCTCTATGAGGAACTCCTCATACGCCTCGTCTACTTTGGTGCCTCCCCAGTCTCCCCCGTTTGCCATGTAGACCTGGTGAAGCGATCCGTCCCCCTGAACCTCCTGGACAGTGATATCTATGGTGCCGCCTGGAACAGAACAGGATCGACAACATATAGAAGTAGATCATTATTCAACTATATTTTACCGACGTCGAATACTGAATAAAACATTTTTTCTGCTTATGTATTAACTTTGATTTGAATGTGATTTCACGCTTGATCATGACATCATCTATAGATGTCAGTTACTTTCGTTGTTATTCGGTATTGTAAAGCATTATTTGCATGCATCTATGTTTGCAATACATTTAAACCGGTATAAAATACGCACACGGTATCATAATATGCATACGGCAATCCCATTGCAATTTGATGTATTTTAAGACCCAACTCCGATAAGCTAGCATCGTTCTTTGTGTCTTATATTTCACCTTTTGTTGAAGTGTGTAATGTATATACCTACACTTGTATATATGTACTACCACGATTTTAACGACTGAACCGCATAATTAGCATGTCAGGCAGAGATGGTTTGATAAAATCAGATACGCATACATGTACGAAATTATTAGAATTATCTGATGGCTGTACATGTATGTAAGGTAAATTACAACAAATAGTGCCTGACAAAATCTCAGAACAGAACGATAAGACATCAATAGGCATCGATAATCAATTCAACACAGGACATCGGAATACCCTACAGTTGATCCAGCAGTATTAAGCATGGTGTACCCCATCACAAAACATTTATATATTTCAGACACGTACCTCCTGCGTCTAATACCAAATACTTCGTGCCAGGACAGATGGCTTCCAGGCCGGCAATATCCTCGCCTGCCTGACATAGTTCCTGCCCCCGCTTTCCTACGGGAATGTGCTTGCAATATATCGATGCTGCCTCTGGCTCCAGAGCGATGTCGAGCTGGTCAGATCTGATGCCTGCCTGCAACAGAAACCACAAATAGACGTTATGAGTTTGAACTAATATATTACAAAATTGTTTTCTGAAAGTGGAAAAAAGGAGATGGTCAATAATAGGTCTTTAATCTTCGTTCTATGAAAAATCATGTTTTCTACAAAAGCAACGTTTTCAAATTCAATTTTGTCAATGTGATTAGAATGTATTTCCATATTTGTTTTTATCTTATAAATCAGAGATTTCAATTTTCTGAAGTATTAATGAACCGAGGAACGTTACCCGCGTCTTTTTGTAAGATGTTTGTTTTTGGGAGGGTGTGAGTTAGTTAGTTAGTATACAACCCAACTCACTTCCGTTTAGTTTGCCATCTGCGTTTAATACGATACCTCATTAAAATTTCAATCTATTTTAAACATTTCAATAATAAGTTTATTGCCTACATTACATAAATATACTCTTAATTCATGACATCTGCATCAGAACTTGATAAAATATACCTTCTTGGCCGCCTCCCTCATGAACTGCTTCGCCTGGTCCGACCAGATGGCTGGCACAGTAAGGACCCAGTGAACTTCGTCGTCCTGGACACCTTCACTGATCGATCGCGCGTGCATTGCGCGAAGCATGTGTTCTCTTAGGTAAAAGATGATAGCCGAGAATACCTCCAACGCGTTCATAAGTTTACCTTTGTCATCCTCAATTGTGGACTGACGGGAAATGTGCTGTAAACAGAATCGTGGATTTTATACAATAATTGGAGACAATCAATTATGTTTTCCTTACTGTTAAAATCATTAATGCCCAATTACAAAGTAATGGCTACGTATATCATGATGATGTTAACTAGATAAACTTCTCCGTATAGTTGGTATTATAGTTTATTTAAACTAGAAAGACTGTACGGGTTTTGAACTATTTCTGGCGATGTAAAATATTAAATGATGTAAACTAGACAGAGTAAAGGTTCTGTTAGTATCACAGTTGAAACGGGACTTACTAGGGTTGTTGCTAGTACCTGTATCACATCAAATGTAAACTAGAAAACCGGTTCAGGTATTGTTAATATTATATTTGGTGTAAACTAGTAAGATGGTTCAGATATTGTTAATATTATATTTTATGTTAACGAAAAAGATGGCTAAGGTATTGTCAATATCATATTTGGTGTAAACTAGAAAGGTTCAGATATTGTTAATATTATATTTAATGTAAACGAAAAAGATGGCTAAGGTATTGTCAATATTATATTTGGTGTAAACCAGAAAGGTTCAGATATTGTTAATATTATATTTAATGTAAACGAAAAAGATGGCTAAGGTATTGTCAATATTATATTTGGTGTAAACCAGAAAGGTTCAGATATTGTTAATATTATATTTAATGTAAACGAAAAAGATGGCTAAGGTATTGTCAATATTATATTTGGTGTAAACCAGAAAGGTTCAGATATTGTTAATATTATATTTAATGTAAACGAAAAAGATGGCTAAGGTATTGTCAATATTATATTTGGTGTAAACCAGAAAGGTTCAGATATTGTTAATATTATATTTAATGTAAACGAAAAAGATGGCTAAGGTATTGTCAATATTATATTTGGTGTAAACCAGAAAGGTTCAGATATTGTTAATATTATATTTTATGTAAACGAAAAAGATGGCTAAGGTATTGTCAATATTATATTTGGTGTAAACCAGAAAGGTTCAGATATTGTTAATATTATATTTTATGTAAACGAAAAAGATGGCTAAGGTATTGTCAATATTATATTTGGTGTAAACCAGAAAGGTTCAGATATTGTTAATATTATATTTTATGTAAACGAAAAAGATGGCTAAGGTATTGTCAATATTATATTTGGTGTAAACTAGAAAGGTTCAGATATTGTTAATATTATATTTTATGTAAACGAAAAAGATGGATCAGGTACTGTCAATATTATATTTGGTGTAAACTAGAAAGGTTCAGATATTGTTAATATTATATTTGATGTAAACGAAAAAAGATGGCTAAGGTATTGTCAATATTATATTTGGTGTAAACTAGAAAGGTTCAGATATTGTTAATATTATATTTGATGTAAACGAAAAAAGATGGCTAAGGTACTGTCAATATTATATTTGGTGTAAACTAGAAAGGTTCAGATATTGTTAATATTATATTTGATGTAAACGAAAAAGGATGGCTAAGGTATTGTCAATATTATATTTGGTGTAAACTAGAAAGGTTCAGATATTGTTAATATTATATTTGATGTAAACGAAAAAAGATGGCTAAGGTACTGTCAATATTATATTTGGTGTAAACCAGAAAGGTTCAGATATTGTTAATATTATATTTTATGTAAACGAAAAAGATGGTTAATAATCATCTCAAACGCCTAGACGCCTAGCAAGTAGCAAGAACCTGCCAGGAAGCTCAATATTCAACTCCTAACAACATCTCAACCATTTTTCTATTTACACCAACTATAATATAGACATTACCTGAACCATTTTTTCTAGTTTACATTTGATGTGATACATGTACTGACAACAACCCTAGTAAGTCCCGTTTCAACTGTGATACTAACAGAACCTTTACTCTGTCTAGTTTACATTTGATGTAATACAGGTACTCACAACAACCCTAGTAAGTCTCGTTTCAACTGTGATACTAACAGAACCTTTACTCTGTCTAGTTTACATTTGATGTAATACAGGTACTCACAACAACCCTAGTAAGTCTCGTTTCAACTGTAATACTAACAGAACCTTTACTCTGTCTAGTTTACGTCATTTAATATTTTACATCATCAGAAATACCTACAAATAAACTCTTATATAGACTATACCGATCAGTGTATCTAGTTAACATCATCACGGTGTACGTAGCCATAACTTGGTTTTTGTGCATTATGGTTTTAAAGGGTACTCAATATCCATAAAGCAAGGGATGTTCCACATTAAAATATGGGACATCAACTGTAACTACACCCGAGTAGGCGATAAGCGACTGTGGGCCTACACACATGTATATTTTACGAATTGGAAATGTGACGTCAGTGTTATGGAATAAAGCACTGTCAGTATTCCGTTACATTCAGTGATATAAAACAAATCTTTGTTTTCAAACTACAACATATCTGAAGGTATAAGCATCTTCATTTTCCTGTGAGAACTACTGATAAAACCATTCGTATGAAAATGGTATACCAAGCTATGTTAATACTATTTGTTCTTCTTTTTAGCCTGGAGTTTTCAAACTCAAAAATGCATAACCGGGTGAGCTTAGTTTTCAAGAATATTCGTGTGTCTGCTAAGGTCTTTAGAAAGTCAACGTATGTGTGAACTCACGTGGCAATTGGCTTCCTGTTAATGATACCTTGGTTTTTATCACAAATTGTATCGTGTTCATACATCGAAACACTTGCTGTTGCGAGGACTTTAAACTTGGATCAAAACACAGGGATTCGTGTCTAAAACACATATATACTATACTGATAGGGGTCAAAGCACACCAAATTCTGTGATTAAAATTGAAATCACAAATTGTCAAAATATGTAAGTAACCAATAACTGAATTTATCTAACAAATAGATTACTAGTTCTGATATGGTAAGGCCGTAGGACACTGAATAGACTTTAAGTTGTGTGCACTGGTTCATGTATACAGTTCTTACTGGGTTGTTATACAGCATCATTTTGAACCGCCGGAAGTAGTACCAGTCATGATGCTCGTCGTCAATGGCCAAGTCTGCATACTTGTCCTCGGCCTCGAATCCAAATGAGTGAAATTTCTGCTCTGGAGTGAAGAGTGCACATGTTGGAGTTTTAAGGGATATACCAACTCGAGATCCACTATTCCAGGTATTTCCTTGGATCCGGAGTGCGTCGTTCGCGTAGTCGTTTCGGAATGCGAAAGCGTATCCGGAATAGGTAGTGCCGAAGTCAATGGCGGCTACTATCATCTTTTCACTGTCTTTGTCCTCTAAAAAGGACGCCATGGTGACAGGAAAGCCTCGATTAACTGCTCCTATGATGAAACAAATTGATTTTTGTATTGCATGTATTTATTCAAAAATAGCACAAAATAGTTTTAAACTTAAGGAAACTACCACCACACACACACACATACACACTCATTTTGTAATACCATCAAATATACCATGCAATTGTTTCACAACTTTCCTACAGTCATGTCACATTCACATTTATTAGTGAGCAAGTTTTTTTATAGCTGAACTTGTAGTTTTTAAAGAGACACAAGGAGAAATGGTGTATTTCTACAAATTCAAAATCAACTCAACTTGGTTGTGTTAAAGCCAGAACCATGATATCACCAATCGGTATGGTCTCGGGACGCAATATAACTTTCAGTCCCAGGGCCACTGAGGAAAACATGTAGGAGATGTGAACGTGATCGGACGACTGGTCCTATTTACCTACCGTTATCAATTCATATATATGTGTATGTCATTTGAAACATAAATCTTTCGGCCAGAAAATACATAAGGCCCACATGCAAGGTGCATGTACACCACAACATGTTTAAACACGTCACCGTGTGAAACGCATACGACAAATACATGTACTTAGTAAATTTTATATTCAAAACGAAAGTACATACGGTTTCCTATAACGAAAACAGAAATGTATATTGTTTCCTTCTTGGTTTGTAATATCTGTAGCACCTGATTACTATTTGTCTTTAACTATTACAAAAGTGTAGAAAATACAGATTGAGTGAGAACATATGTACACGTAGAGTGTATAGGCCAGTGTAGTTACACACGTACATATGATCATTACTCACCGCCCGTATGTACAGTTGTATAGGTGTATCGTCACTGTATATGGCGACGTCTTCTTCAGTGTACCACCCGACCAGTCAGACGATTCACTTTCCTGTCAGTACCCAGCGATAACGACATAGGCACGTCATCGGCAGTTCTCGGAATGTCTCTATAATTGTCCTATACCTGTGTTATAAGATGTTTCAGGATGTACTTTCGTTTTTAAAATAGAATTCACATGCTGTGTAGAGAGACTTACGTCTATAGACTGCATTCCGTATTTATTAATGTAAAATGTGTTTAGTTTTGGTTTCCATAGGCTTATCGCATTACAGCTTACAACGTATCATATCATTCATATGTTCGTCCCTTTTAACTGATGGGGGCCGATTTGGGCCGATTTACCGTCCCGTTAACTGCCGGGCGACCGATGGGGGCCAATACTCAACACATACACCAATAGAGATTCGTAAAATAAGACTGTTTGTCACTAAATTTCGCATCAAATAATCACTGGAAATACGTCAAACGTAGGAGGAGATGACGTCAATATATAACTTTATGACGTCATACTTAACTATTTCTTTGAAAACTGTCATGACATGTCCATGTTCGAGGACATTTACACCTGAGCTAGTCACGGTCATCTTATTTAACAGATTTGATAGTGTGTCACTCCTGAAAGATACTGGCAAAATGTAACAAATCTAGACCTAACCAGGGTTAACACGTTTAACCAATGCTAACAAAAGGTATCTCAATGTAATTTATTGCAACAAACTTGATATACCTCTCCACTAGTAAGAGGCAAGACAAATATCATAGGACTCCTGCTTATTCAGAAAAAAAATCTTTGAAATATTTTAACACGTTTGAAACAGGGGTCCTTGAAAATAACTAAAGGTCAAACTGAACCATTGCTCCAAGAGTGATCTTAGCCAAATATTTCCCCGTATGCATCTTGTTTGATCCAGGTTAGATGCTCATCAGGGACGGAAAGTAAGCAAACAGCACACAGTCTTATCCGTCTACCGAATAATTGACAGACTTTATCATATTAAAGATTATGTCATTGTAGGGTTATGAGAGTGTGTGCATGACAAAGAAGGACGTGTAGTCGTGTGATTAAAATGGTAATACTGTACCCACGTAAATTCGGAAAAATCTTAGGGTACAGAATGATATATTATCAAAAGATCATTTCGGAAGTGTCTACCAAAAGTTCATTTTCAGTATCTTTCGAGAGTGAAATCTTCGATTTCAAAGATTAATCATTTTTAATTAATGGTTTGATTTTAATGTTGACTTATTAGAACATTTTTGGTAGTTTTCTGTAGCTGTAAACTGATACAGAATAATATAGCCACTGGTCTTTACACACGCGTTTCCTAGGTCCGTTATACTTAGCATATTTATTTACACAAAAGGAAAAAGCCGTATTCAACCAAATGTGAAATTATAACTTTCGTAGCAAGAAATTATTTCTGTCCTTCTGTATCCTAACACCAGTAAGACTAGATTTAGACATCATTTACATTGGAGATCTAGCAGAGAGAATTGTACTGAAGGGTTGGGGTGACAATTACACGTCTTACATGAATAACACGGCATCGTAAACTGTAAACATCAAGAACAGAACTTATCCACAACAAATATGAAAATAAACAAAATAAAATAGCAGACTACATTTCTTTTCCGTATTCATGTACTACTTTGACATCAGAGAGAAAATATAAAAATGTATGTAAAATTAGGGATAGTGCCATGTACGTTGTTTTGAGTGGCTATACTGGCGATTAGAACATGAAATTTGGTTTGAACTCGAGACCGATAGGTCGAGAGTTGAAACCAAATTTCATTTTCATTTTAAAATATTTTGTGAAATCAATCAGATTTAATGGGAATTTGGCAACATGCAAAGCCTTTACAAACCCTCTCCTAGGTCTCAAACAATAGCAATATAATGAACTTTGAATATTTACATAATGCTTTAGGAACATAAGAATTAGATCAGTGCCAATGATGATAAGAGACAACATACATACACACATGCATGCATACATACATGTACAGACATACATACACTCATACATACTTACATGCATGCATGCATGCACACACATACATACATACATGCATACATGCATGCGTGCATACATACACATATACATACATACATATATACATGCATACATAACATTCAAAATATGTTGGTTGATTCTATATATCTCTGAACACAAACACGAATAGAAGAGTTAAGATCTTCACTAAGGAAACTACTTCCTTTAGTCAATATATTAATATTATACATTAGATGTTCATAAATGTTTAGGTCCAAGTTTAAGTGTAAATTTAAATTTGTGTCAAGCTGTAAATGAGACAGAGATATTAACATATGTTGTCTTTGAGTCATATATCTAGGACAATGCAGAACCAAATTTCATGTTCTCATCGCCAGTATAGACACGAAAAACAACGTACTATCCCCATTCTAACACACTTTAACAAATATCCTACGATAATATGTTTAGAAACATTTTATTTCCTTGTACAAAAGTACGTAATAAAGTACTTTATGACGTGTACTAGCGACGTGTCATTCAGCAGCGGACTGACCAATCGGAAAGAAGCTTTCAAAAGTCCGCCATTTGGCCCCGCCCATACTGCCGAGCGCTTTATCTGCATGTTGACGAGGCGGAATATTTGGATTGTTCGTGAACGTCCTGTTACCAAAGTTTATACGACACATTTTGATTAATATTAACGAAATCTTACATTTCCATGTCAGTATGCATACTAATCTGTGCTTATCGACAAAATCGGTGAGTATTTGTATAGATTTGTGAAGAGTTTTGTGTAAATTCATACGACACATGTGAAATGTTTCATTTGATTTCGTATCTAACTAGATGCCTTCACACGGATGGAACGAACGTTTCAGTGATAATGGAGGTAAGAACAAGGAATGTTTACCTTTTACATTTTAATTCATTCAACAAATACATTTCATTGGTCGTTTCTGTTCTGGTGCCTGCTAGCCTTATCAGCGGATTTCGCTAAGAGGCGAGCTTGACGCCATATTGTTTTGGTTAGAGGCGGGGCGGGGCTTAAGTACAATGGGAGGAGCTTAACACGATTGATCATGATTCTATCGCAGATTAGAACATGGTCCGTATCCAATCAAAACATGTGTTGCAAACGAATCGTGTCAGAATGTATTATAGTCAATGCGCACAGGGCATAACCTAATTCATTTCCGGTCTCGCAAGATCACAGTTTTATTTATTGGATTTAGGCTTTAAAACATTTTTTAATGATCGTTGTATCAAATGAAAAAACGATAACTATGCGTTGGAAATAGTATCCCCTGTATGATTATAGCATCGATATGTTTCACTGGTGATACTGTTGCGCCATAACAAAATATACAGATAACACTCTAAACAATTTACAAAATTAGTGGGAAATATAATATTACAATTTATTTCCTTAAAACAAGATGAGCTCTTACAATTCACATCATCACGTTAAATAGGATAATCATAAAAGGCTAAATTCTTACAACACACGCTGAATTTGAATATGTATGGTGAAGGCGTTAAAGAAGTACAGACATTCCTAATACAAACGAACATGATGTGCAGATCCTAGATAAAATGTTATTTGTGACAACAAACAGGCATTCCTGTCACGTTCTACATGGAATGTGTATTAAACGGTTCTCCTTTTGCATTTTTGCTGTGTGTTTCGGAAAACTTCTTCTATAGGTTTTCATCATTTTAACTTTAATATTACTCGTAACTTCCGGAATCTTTTATTCCGTTACATTGATCAGCACATCTTACCATATCCCACATATGTGCGCGCTTTATCGCACGACGGGATGATCGATTATTAAATCGTCCAGTGATGCACACTATGTGTGAATGATGTGCGAACAATGTGAGCACGATGAGTTTGGTGCCTTGCTTGCGTAACTCTTATTGGTCCTAATTGGACAAAATGACCATTTAATTCAGTAAAATTGTTTAATTTACCCCTTCTGCATCGATTGGATATATATTTTAAATACATGTAGGTGCTTTCTTACACCAATTCTGTACTGAATTTTGTACACCACAATAATTGTTAGATTGAGCCAATGTCATACTGATGGAGTTTTGTAGCAACAACACCAACAAGCATGGACCTGTACCACATAGTAATAATCTTTCATTTGATTTGTCAAAGTATAACGTTACATTTGTGAAGACAAAAAGACAAGGATCACTCCAAGAGATCGAATTGTGCATTTGTTTTTTGCTCTGTTTTCTTTACATATGCCTCCACGGAAAGTTCCGTTCCCCCAAACCTTAGTCTCACAGATACACCACGGTCTGTTTGAGGGAAGTTCATAGGGAGGTCCACCAACATCTTACCGATGTAAGTGCAATTCTCTGTCTCACAGTACTTTGGTTCGGCTCCTTCTGATGTAAACACCTTGAAGGCCAGCTGCGTTTGCTCATCTGTCAATGGAACATAGTCGTGGTACTCGGTTGCTTCCCCTATATTAACAGACTGTCCCCTAGCAACGTGATTGCTAAATTTATCATCGCAATACACGATTCCTTTCACAACTGATTTTTGACTCTCTGGGTCCCCTTGTCTAAACTTCTCTGCTACCTGTATACCATAAGTGTGTTTCATTACACGGGTAGATATGACTCTGGTGTCGAACCCGAAGAGAACTGCCCCCTTCAGGACAGAGAGACCAGCATCCTGTGGAATGATAATTCTCTTCCTGCTACCGAATCTCTCCCTGACGGCGTGTCGTAGCATTGGTGACTCTGAAAACCCTCCAACCATCAGGATAATGGACGTTCCAGCCGCGTCTTCTTGCTCAAATATCCGTTCGACGTGTTCTACAATTGCTTCACAAGCAGTTTCGAACAGTTTCTTTGCTTCAGAGGCATCCACTCTCAACTTGTCCCCAATCCATGCCATTTTCCTGCCTCGACGTCCTTCCGATACCGATAGACGCAGTTCTTGCCCTCTCATATCCTGATACACCTCATTCAGGGCAATCGGAACTTTAAACGTGATCTTCTGGTCAATTTCGGGCGTGATGGTGCGTTTCTTAATTTCAAATTCGCGAACGATGTCAAGGTAGGAATCTCTGTTTTCCATTTTGAATCTGTCCCATACCTGAGGGCCAACCAGCTCTATGAGGAACTCCTCGTACGCCTCGTCTACTTTGGTGCCTCCCCAGTCTCCCCCGTTTGCCATGTAGACCTGGTGAAGCGACCCGTCCCCCTGAACCTCCTGGACAGTGATATCTATGGTGCCGCCTGGAACAGAACAGGGTCGACAACATATAGAAGTAGATCATTATTCAACTATATTTTACCGACGTCGAATACTGAATAAAATATTTTTTCTGCTTATGTATTAACTTTGATTTGAATGTGATTTCACGCTTGATCATGACATCATCTATAGATGTCAGTTACTTTCGTTGTTATTCGGTATTGTAAAGCATTATTTGCATGCATCTATGTTTGCAATACATTTAAACCGGTATAAAATACGCACACGGTATCATAATATGCATACGGCAATCCCATTGCAATTTGATGTATTTTAAGACGCAGCTCCGATAAGCTAACATCGTTCTTTGTGTGACATGATATGGGTCTACATTCATATAAGAGCGTCTTATATTTCACCTTTTGTTGAAGTGTGTAATGTATATACCTACACTGGTATGTATGTACTACCACGCTTTTAACGACTGGACCTCATAATTAGCATGTCAGGCAGAGATGGTTTGATAAAATCAGATTTGCATACATTTACGTGCCAAACAAAGGCTAAAGTGTTATTTTGTATAATTTTGGCATTCGTTTTTAGAATTTTCAAGAATTAATAGTATTTCGTGGAAAATTCAGAATTGCTTTTAACTGGAGAATAATTAAAACCTTTTCATTAAATTTTAATAACATGATATTGCAAAAGCAATACTCAAACCTGCACTTCGAAAACATACAAAATAAGTAGAAATACATTCTGATTGCTGTATGTATGGTAAATTACAACAAACAGTGCCAGATAACTCTCAGAACGGAACGATAAGACAGCAATAAGAATCAAGTAGATCTCAACTCAACACAGGACATCGGAATACACTACAGGTGATCCAGCAGTATTAAGCATGGTGTACCCCATCACAAAACATTTATATATTTCAGACACGTACCTCCTGCNTCAACACAGGACATCGGAATACCCTACAGTTGATCCAGCAGTATTAAGCATGGTGTACCCCATCACAAAACATTTATATATTTCAGACACGTACCTCCTGCGTCTAATACCAAATACTTCGTGCCAGGACAGATGGCTTCCAGGCCGGCAATATCCTCGCCTGCCTGACATAGTTCCTGCCCCCGCTTTCCTACGGGAATGTGCTTGCAATATATCGATGCTGCCTCTGGCTCCAGAGCGATGTCGAGCTGGTCAGATCTGATGCCTGCCTGCAACAGAAACCACAAATAGACGTTATGAGTTTGAACTAATATATTACAAAATTGTTTTCTGAAAGTGGAAAAAAGGAGATGGTCAATAATAGGTCTTTAATCTTCGTTCTATGAAAAATCATGTTTTCTACAAAAGCAACGTTTTCAAATTCAATTTTGTCAATGTGATTAGAATGTATTTCCATATTTGTTTTTATCTTATAAATCAGAGATTTCAATTTTCTGAAGTATTAATGAACCGAGGAACGTTACCCGCGTCTTTTTGTAAGATGTTTGTTTTTGGGAGGGTGTGAGTTAGTTAGTTAGTATACAACCCAACTCACTTCCGTTTAGTTTGCCATCTGCGTTTAATACGATACCTCATTAAAATTTCAATCTATTTTAAACATTTCAATAATAAGTTTATTGCCTACATTACATAAATATACTCTTAATTCATGACATCTGCATCAGCACTTGATAAAATATACCTTCTTGGCCGCCTCCCTCATGAACTGCTTCGCCTGGTCCGACCAGATGGCTGGCACAGTAAGGACCCAGTGAACTTCGTCGTCCTGGACACCTTCACTGATCGATCGCGCGTGCATTGCGCGAAGCATGTGTTCTCTTAGGTAAAAGATGATAGCCGAGAATACCTCCAACGCGTTCATATGTTTACCTTTGTCATCCTCAATTGTGGACTGACGGGAAATGTGCTGTGAACAGAATCGTAGATTTTATACAATTGTTGGAGACAATATAATTATATTTTCCTTACTCTTAAAATCATAATGCACAATAACAAAGTAATGACTACGTATATAATGATGATGTTAACTAGATAAACTGCTCCGTATAGTTTGTATTATAGTTTATTTAAACTAGAAAGACTGTACGGGTTTTGAACTATTTCTGGCGATGTAAAATATTAAATGATGTAAACTAGACAGAGTAAAGGTTCTGTTAGTATCACAGTTGAAACGGGACTTACTAGGGTTGTTGCTAGTACCTGTATCACATCAAATGTAAACTAGAAAACCGGTTCAGGTATTGTTAATATTATATTTGGTGTAAACTAGTAAGATGGTTCAGATATTGTTAATATTATATTTTATGTTAACGAAAAAGATGGCTAAGGTATTGTCAATATTATATTTGGTGTAAACTAGAAAGGTTCAGATATTGTTAATATTATATTTAATGTAAACGAAAAAGATGGCTAAGGTATTGTCAATATTATATTGGGTGTAAACCAGAAAGGTTCAGATATTGTTAATATTATATTTAATGTAAACGAAAAAGATGGCTAAGGTATTGTCAATATTATATTGGGTGTAAACTAGAAAGGTTCAGATATTGTTAATATCACATTTTATGTAAACGAAAAAGATGGTTAAGAATTATCTCAAATGCCTAGACGCCTAGCAAGTAGTAAGAACCTGCCAGGAAGCTCAATATTCAACTCCTAACAACATCTCAACCATTTTTCTATTTACACCAACTATAATATAAACATTACCTGAACCATTTTTCTAGTTTACATCTGATGTGATACATTTACTAACAACAACCCTAGTAAGTCCCTATCAACTGTGATACTAACAGAACCTTTACTCTGTCTAGTTTACATTTGATGTGATACTGGTACTACACAACAACCCTAGTAAGTCTCGTTTCAACTGTGATACTAACAGAACCTTTACTCTGTCTAGTTTACATCATTTGATATTTTACATCATCAGAAATACCTACAAATAAACTCTTACATAGACTATACCGATCAGTGTATCTAGTTAACATCATCATAGTGTACGTAGCCATTACTTGGTTTTTGTGCATTATGATTTTAAAGGGTACAACATATCCATAAAGCAAGTGATGTTCCGCATTGAACCATTCAACCGTAACCTACACCTGAGTATACGTAGGCGATTAGCGACTGTAGGCCTACACACATGCATTTCACGAATTGAAAATGTTACCCCAGTGTTATGGAATAAAGCATTGTCAGTATTCCTTTACATTCAGTGATTCAAAGCAAATTTTGTTTCGAACTACAAAATATCTAAGATGTAAGCATCTTCATTTTCCTGTGGAACTACTGATAAAACAATTCGTATGAAAATGGTATGCCAAGCTACGTTAGTACTAGTTGTTGTTCTTTTTAGCCTGGATATTTCAAGCTCAAAAATGCAAATATTCGTTTAAGGTCTTTAGAAAGTCAACGTATGTGTGGGGTCAAAGCATACCAAATTCTGTGATTAAAATTAAAATAACCTCTATATACTGTCCCTGGTATAAGTAAACAATAACTGAGTTTATCTACCAAATAGATAACTAGTTCTGATATGTTAAGACCGTAGAGCACCGAGGATACTTTAAACTATGTGCACTAGTTCATGTATACGGTTGTTATACAGTACTTACTGGGTTGTTATACGGTACTTACTGGGTTGTTATACGGTACTTACTGGGTTGTTATACAGTACTTACTGGGTTGTTATACAGTACTTACTGGGTTGTTAAACAGTACTTACTGGGTTGTTAAACAGTACGTACTGGGTTGTTATACAGTACTTACTGGGTTGTTAAACGGTACTTACTGGGTTGTTATACAGTACTTACTGGGTTGTTATACGGTACTTACTGGGTTGTTATACGGTACTTACTGGGTTGTTAAACAGTACTTACTCAGTTGTTATACAGTACTTACTGGGTTGTTATACAGTACTTACTGGGTTGTTATACAGTACTTACTAGGTTGTTATACAGTACTTACTGGGTTGTTATACAGTGCTTAATGGGTTGTTATACAGTACTTACTGGGTTGTTGTACAGTACTTAATGGGTTGTTATACAGTACTTACTGGGATGTTATACAGTACTTACTAGGTTGTTATACAGTACTTACTGGGTTGTTATACATTGCTTAATAGGTTGTTATACAGTACTTACTGGGTTGTTGTACAGTACTTACTGGTTTGTTATAAAGTACTTACTGGGTTGTTATACAGTACTTACTGGGTTGTTATACAGTGCTTAATGGGTTGTTATACAGTACTTACTGGGTTGTTGTATAGTACTTACTGGTTTGTTATACAGTTCTTACTGGGTTGTTATACAGTACTTACTGGGTTGTTATACAGTACTTACTAGGTTGTTTTACAGTACTTACTGGGTTGTTGTACAGTACTTACTGGTTTGTTATACAGTACTTACTGGGTTGTTATACAGTACTTACTGGGTTGTTAAACTGTACTTACTGGGTTGTTAAACAGTACTTACTGGGTTGTTATACAGTGCTTAATGAGTTGTTATACAGTACTTACTGGGTTTTTATTCAGTACTTACTGGGGTGGTATACAGTACTTACTGGGTTGTTATATAGTACTTACTGGTTTGTTATACAGTACTTACTGGGTGGTTATACAGTACTTACTGGGTTGTTATATAGTACTTACTGGGTTGTTATCCAGTACTTACTGGTTTGTTATACAGTACTTACTGGGTGGTTATACAGTACTTACTGGGTTGTTACACAGTACTTACTGGGTTGTTATACGCTACTTACTGGGTTGTTATACGGTACTTACGGGGTTGTTATACGGTACTTACTGGGTTGTTATAAAGTACTTACTGGGTTGTTATACAGTGCTTAATGGGTAGTTATACAGTACTTACTGGGTTGTTACACAGTACTTACTGGGTTGTTATACAGTAATTACTGGGTTGTTATACTGTACTTACTAGGTTGTTTTACAGTACCTACTGGGTTGTTGTACAGTACTTACTGGTTTGTTATGCAGTACTTGCTGCGTTGTTATACAGTACTTACTGGGTTTTTATTCAGTACTTACTGGGGTGGTATACAGTACTTACTGGGTTGTTATCCAGTACTTACTGGTTTGTTATACAGTACTTACTGGGTGGTTATACAGTACTTACTGGGTTGTTAAAAGGTACTTACTGGGTTGTTAAACAGTACTTACTGGGTTGTTATACAGGACTTACTGGGTTGTTATACAGTACTTACTGGGTTGTTATACAGCATCATTTTGAACCGCCGGAAGTAGTACCAGTCATGATGCTCGTCGTCAATGGCCAAGTCTGCATACTTGTCCTCGGCGTCGAATCCAAATGAGTGAAATTTCTGCTCTGGAGTGAAGAGTGCACATGTTGGGGTTTTAAGAGATACACCAACTCGAGATCCACTATTCCAGGTATTTCCTTGGATCCGGAGTGCGTCGTTCGCGTAGTCGTTTCGGAATGCGAAAGCATATCCGGAATAGGTAGTGCCGAAATCAATGGCGGCTACTATCATCTTTTCACTGTCTTTTTCCTCTAAATATGACGCCATGGTGACAGGAAAGCCTTGATTAACCGCTCCTATGATGAAATACATGGATTTTTGTATTATGTACATGTATTTATTCAAACATAGCACAAAATATTATTTAAACTTAAAGATACTACCACCACACACACACATACACCCTCATTTTGTAATACCATCAAATATACAATGTGCCATGCAAATGTTTAACAACTTCCCATCTGTCATGTCACATTCATTTTCATTACTTCAGCATGCTGAAGTTGAATTATGTATTTTCACACATTCAAAATCAACTTGGTTTTGATAGCACCAGAATCGTGATATCACTTATTAGCGGTGCGGTCTCGGTATCGGGACGCATTATAACTTACAGTCCCAGGCCCACCGAGGAATACATGTACAGTAGAAAGTGTGAACGTGATCGGACGACTGGTCCTATTCACCTACCGTTATCAATTCATATATATGTGCGTGTCATTTAAAACATGAAGCTTTTGGCCAGAAATTACATAAGGATCACGAGCAAGGTACCTGTCACCATGTACAAACACGTTTAAACGCACACGACACATACATGTACTTATGATGAAACACATTGATTTTTGTATTGCATGTATTTATTCAAAAATAGCACAAAATAGTATTTAAACTTAAGGAAACCACCACACACACACACATACACACTCATTTTGTAATACCATCAAATATACAATGCAATTGTTTCACAACTTTCCTACAGTCATGTCACATTCACATTTATTAGTGAGCAAGTTTTTTATAGCTGAACTTGTAGTTTTTAAAGAGACACAAGGTGAAATGGTGTATTTTTACAAATTCAAAATCAACTCAATTTGGTTGTGTTAACACCAGAACCATGATATCACTTAGCGGTATGGTCTCGGGACGCAATATAACTTTCAGTCCCAGGGCCACTGAGGAAAACATGTAGGAAGTGTGAACGTGATCGGACGACTGGTCCTATTTACGTACCGTTATCAATTCATATATATGTGTATGTCATTTGAAACATAAATCTTTCGGCCAGAAAATACATAAGGCCCACATGCAAGGTGCATGTACACCACAACATGTTCAAACACGTCACCGTGTGAAACGCATACGACACATACATGTACTTAGTATATTTTATATTCAAAACGAAAGTACATACGGTTACTAGAACGAAAACAGAAATGTATATTGTTTCTTTCAGATTCTTGGTTAATATTTTGTAATATCTGTAGCACCAGATTACTCTTTGCAAATATAATGAATAACTGAATTGCCTGTAACTATTACAAAATGGTAGATTACACGTTGTGTTTATATGGCACAGTAGTTACACACGTACGTACATATCATCATTACTCACCACCCGTTTGTACAGTTGTATAGGTGTATCGTCACTGTATATGGCGACGTCTTCTTCAGTGTACCACCCGACCAGTCAGACGATTCACTTCCCTGTCAGTACCAAGCGATACCGACCTTGGCACGTCATCGGCAGTTCTCGGAATTTCTCCATATGTTACGGGATGTACTTTCGCTTTTTAAAATAGGATTCAGGTGGTGTGACTATACACGGTATCACATGCTGTGTAGAGAGACTTACGTCTATGAGTCTGCATTCCTTATTTCTTAATGTAAATTGAATTTTAGTTTCGGTTTCCATAGGCCTATCGCATTACAGCTTGCAACGTATTGTATCATTTCAGCTGGACTGATTAATTTCATTTCATCATATTTTACTGAGTTAACAATAGGATTGAACAGCAGGCTAGGCCTATATAAGTTCTCTCCTTAGGTTGACATGACAAAGACAAAGATGAATGAAATGGTTTGTAAGAAAATATTGATGCAAATCATATATAATAGGTAGCATAGACATATATATATATAGCAGATGGTATAGGGGAGATAATTCCATGTATGTTTCAATTACATATAAATATTTAATTGATATGTTTAGCTATACAATGCTCATATTAAAAAGTCAGTCATAATTAATAAGTAATAGGAAAGCAATGCCCTAATGATATATTAAACAGAGAAATTGCTACAATTGCTTTTTTTGTTTGTTGTTTTGCAAGTCATTAGTGCCCCATGTTCATACCCTGCTGCTGTTGCATGAAGTAGTTAGAAGTATAGAACCATTTAGTATCAATATATGTATCATTGGTAGGAGTGATAAAAAGTAAGGGATACAACAACATCAAAATATGAAAAAATAAAATGAGGCAATTCAGCTAGAAGATTTTGATAATGTAGTATATGTGCAAGATGTATTGCCAGTGTTCTATGTGTAAATCTTTCATCCCATCGAGTTTCAGACAAAAAGTCTCTAACGGCCTCTACCGTTCACATATCATCCACTCGAGAAGAATCCAGATGAAACCACAGAACACTAAGCATTCAAACTTAGCACATTGAGAGTGTAGAGAGACTTACGTCTATGAGTCTGCATTCCTTATTTCTTAATGTAAATTGTATTTTAGTTTCGGTTTCCATAGGCCTATCGCATTACAGCTTACAACGTATTGTATCATCAGCTGGACTGATTAATATGTTGCTGTCTCATGTAACAGGACAAAGAGAAAATGTAATGGACGGCCAACAATCCACCCGGTCCAGTTCCGCTACACTCACAACAACCTACGTCCACAGGGACCTGATAATTTGTCACAGCTTAATTTGGCCCTAAACTAAGGTGTACATGTTTTAGGGGTTAAGATCGACTTTCGGTAAAAATGACACCCGAAATGACAAAACCTCTAAAACATGTAAAATTACTCTGAAACCTTGGTTTAGGTCAAATATAAACTGTAACAAATTCTCATGTCCCTGTGCCTACGACAACATGAACCTCTGACAACAATTCTGATCAACCCATGCGCTGATATAGCTTAAATATTATTTTCTACACCTTCTCTTCAACTCTTGTACATCTCCTAACAATCTAAAGCCTTTCTCTTTAATCATTGTACTACCCTCCTCCACCATAGTGCTCCTCCTTTTCAGCCCTTGTACCCACTCCATTTAAGCCTTGTGCCCCTCCTCTTCAATAATTGTATCTCTTTTTAATTTCTGTACCCGTCTACTTTAAGCTCAGTACCCGTCATCATCAATCCTTGTACCTCTCTTTAATCCTAGTACCCGTCTCCTTTAAGCTCAGTACCCGTCATCATCAATCCTTGTACCTCTCTTTAATCCTGTTACCCGTTCCCTTTAAGCCTTGTGCCCCTCCTCTTCAATAATTGTATCTCTTTTTCCCTTCTGTACCCGTCTACTTTAAGCTCAGTTCCCGTCATCATCAATACTTGTACCTCTCTTTAATCCTGTTCCCCGTTCCCTTTAAGCCTTGTGCCCCTCCTCTTCAATAATTGTATCTCTTTTTCCCTTCTGTACCCGTCTACTTTAAGCTCAGTTCCCGTCATCATCAATACTTGTACCTCTCTTTAATCCTAGTACCCGTCCCCTTTAAGCTCAGTACCCCTCTTCATCAATCCTTGTACATCTTTTTAATTCCGGTACCCGTCTTTTTTAAGCTCAGTACCCTCCTCATCAAACCTTGTATATCTTTTCAAACCTCGAACCGTCTCCGTTAAGCCTAGTACCCGTCCTCTTCAATCCTGGTACTTCTCCTTAACCTGTCCCTTTTTAAGCCTAGTACCCGTCCTCTTCAATCCTTGTACTTCTCCTTAACCTGTCCCTTTTTAAGCCTAGTACCCGTCCTTTTCAGTCCTTGTAACTCATTTTTATAATCCTGGTACCCGCCACCTTTAAGCTCAGTACCCGTCCTCTTTAATCATTTTACCTCTCGTTAACCCTGGTCCTGTCCATTTTTAAGGCTAGAACCCCTCCTTTTCAATCCTTGTACATATACATCTCATGTTTATTCATTGAACAAATGTGCCAGTGTCCTTAGAAGTTTTGCACCCACCTCTCATTCCTGTTTGCACTCCTTCGCTTTAATCTCTTTACCATCCTATTTAATCCTTTAACATATCCTTTTTAATCCTTGTACAATGTACCCGGCATTTAAGCCTTACACTGACCCTCTGTATGCCTTCTTTACTTTTCGAACTTTGCATACGTATAAAGTCTTCAGTTCTTGCACACTGCTTCAACAAATCTTACACCGTTCCCTTTCAATCAAATATACTCTCCTCTTCAAACTCAGTACCTCTCCTTAATAATTTATGTTCCCTCCTCTGCAAGCCTTGTACACATATTTTTTAAATTCTTGAACTACCCTCGTCTTCATTCATTGCATACACCCCCTTTCTAGCCTTGCACATGTACCCCTCCTTTTTAATCTTTGTACGCTCCTTTTCAATCTCTACGGGTGGTAAGTATACGGTTGCAGTTCAATCGTAACGTCTTTTATATAAAAATTCGTTTTTTTCGTTTCAATTTTATTGACAATATAAGCAAAAGTCAATAGGATCAGACATCAGGCATAGTCTATTTAAGTCCTCTTATTAAAGTGACAACAGGTGGTAAGAAACACAGACATATATTTGTACATTGATATGATGTTTTGGATAAGGGGAAGTAACTCCTTGATGTAAACAGACTTGTTCAGTATTCTTGAGATATAGTAACCCTTTCACCAGGGATATATAATTTGAGTTATTTACTAGACTATTATCGTCAGTGAATAACATCAAGTACTAGACAATGAGTTACTGGTATTCATATAAGGTAAACTGTTGAGTATAAATATTTGGTGATATTGGATTTATTCCCCCAACAGATACAGGCCATACAGTCCATATGTATAACACACTAGCCATCACACACCGTTGAGGATCAAAAGCCAATTTCAGCAAATAGATATATAATTTGTAAGTAGGGCTACACCAACTCCTGCAAGTAATATAGTATTTCTTTAATTAAATTGAAAGGAGTTACTTCATATCTTGATGTAAGAAAGAAGAAGAAGAAAACGGAAAAACAAAAAACAAAAAAAACCCACAAAAACACAAAAACACACACACAAAATAAAGGAAAAAAACTCATCTAAGCTGCCCAGAGCCAATTTCATTCAAAAGGTATATATTACAGCTAAATTAGTAATTATCAAAGGTAGAATAAAGTATCTAATCAATTCCATATTATATTACATTAGATGATATATCTTGTACTNGTTGGAGAGTCTGGCGAATATTATTATATTGATTACATTCAGAAAAATAATGTGCAGCAGTTTCGAAAGATCCGTTACACTCACACATTGGAGATTCAATTAAGTGATCTTTATAACGATCATAATTTAGATTACTAGCATTATTTCTTTATTGGCAAAGTATAATGTTTACATCACGATTGCCAAAGGTAATTTTACAGATATTTAAAAATGATTTTTTCCAACATTTTACTAAAACATGAAGTAACAGAGATTGGTCTGTAATTAGACACCTCATTAACTAATCCTTTACCTTTATAAATAGCGTTAATATTAGCCATCTTCCAGCTGAGGGGATAATACCAGTTTCAAGTGTTTTGTTAAATAGAAGAGTTAGAGGAAAGAGGATAGATGGATGTAATTGTTTGATTATTCTGGGAATCATATCATCTGGTCCAGCAGGTTTATTAACATTCAAAAGAAATAGCTGATATTTAACATCCTTTTGGGTTATATCAATATCATTTATGGAATTAGGAAAATCGTTAGTAGTTTCAGGTATAGGTTCAGTATTTACAGAAGTGGTAGATATTGATGCAAAGTATTTATTTAAGCATTCAACTTTGTCAAATGGATGTTGAATAAATGATGTATTGTGTGTTAGTGGGGGAATAGAAGTAGATTTGTTATTTATATTAAGGACATTTCGTGCAATTTTCCACCACTTGTTAGGGGGAATAGTTTTGTCGGTTAATGATTTTTGTAAATTTTGTAACATACTTTTTCTTGGAATCACGTATTCTACTAATGGTTTCATTTCTTTTGTTTCTATAATTTTCCCAGTGAAAAGCCGAATTACTAGATTTTGCTTTCCTATGAGCCCTATTTCTTTGTCTTATATGTAGTCTAATATCATTAGTCATCCATTTTTTATCATTTGGTCTAATTGTTACATACTTAGTGGGTATAGATTCATTAATTAAGTGCTTTATTGTATCACATAAAATATTGTTAAATTCATTTGTATCAGGTATATTGATAAGGTTTTCCCAATCTTTTTCTAAAATACATCTAATCATCTGATCATAATCTGCATCTTGATAAATAAGAATTTTCTTTCAATAGGTTTGTTTTTAAAAAAACTGCATAGGAAATATTAAATTGTATCAGATAATGGCCACAACAAATAGGAGGAAGCATTTTTAACTATATTTCTGTTGTTGGAAAAGACAATATCAATTGAAGTTGATGAAGTTGGAGTGATACGGGTGGGGTCTGTGATAAAACTAGAAAGATTCAATTTTGTTATTAGTCTACCAAGGTGGGAATGGGGTTGAAGATTTAACATAATGATATTAATATCACCAGTAATCACTTTATCTAAGTTAGTGTTCACAGCTTTTTCAATGACTGAATCTAAAATTTCCCAATATCTAACTGGTGATTCTGGCCTATATAGACAAGCCAGAAGAAACTTGTGCGACTCAGTGTGAATTTCCACCCATTTCAACTTCATCATGTTCAAGATCATATCGTCTTTTGGTGAAAATGTTATTTTTGTGATAGATTAAGACCCCACCACCAGGACCAGGTTTTCTATCCAGCCTATAAAGATTTTCAGAGTAACATGGAATTATTAGTTCAGTATTAGGTATTTCAGGGGTGAGGTGTGTTTCGGTTAGGCAGATAATATCACTTTCATTTAATTCGGTTTCAACAATATCAGTCTTGTTTCTTAAGGATCTTATATTAAGATGAGAAATTTCTAGGTTACGCAGAGGACCTGGGTTTAACTCAATGTCATTACAGCTGATTAATAAAATACTAGTCACATAGAGAAAAAGAGTAAGTTTTTCAGATTGTGTGTATACAGAGAAAATTTATAAACGACGTGTACATAATAGTACACGGTTGAATTAGTCATACACCCCCTAGTGTTCCTACACGTCCCATCACGTGATATGCCTATTACTGTTTTAACCATAGTCATATATCGTTGTAAAATACACTGTGACGTGAACGTGAAAAGGATACATGATATAGCGAGTACATAACGTTACATATAATAATTTGGAGGCTGGGCAAGCATAGAAGTACAGTAACAGCACACGAAACGACATTCGATTCGTCAACAAAACAATAGATAGAAACACATGCATATATACATACAATATACAATGACATAATTACGTATAGACGACTCAGCCATTCAACATGGATATGGACCACGATGTCGTACACGGTACGTGTGTGTTGTTATCTTAGAAGGTAATGTATACTAGCAATTCGATACAAAAGATCTAATGACGAACAGATCGTTCCAGCCCCGAGTCGTTCCGTCCATAGTCGTTCCGACCTTAGTAGTTCCGGCCCCTTCCCGGTCCGGCCCCGTATACTTAGTCGTTCCGGCCTCATATATTATATATATGATTCATGTTTATTTGGAACTAAATTTTAAGTTAAATTTATTTATATAATAGATAATTCATGTTACTTTTTTTAAATAAATAAAATCAAAAATTGTACATTTGTTGTCTTTTCATTTTACATGTTGTCTAAAACAAAATACACCTGTGTAAACATACGGAGTAAGATTGCTATTTAAGACACATTACAATCACTGTCTTTTGTTTATCTTTTTACCTCGTGCGTTGGAAACTGTATGGCTTCTAGAAAACCCCGTGTAAACACCATGGCTGTATAGTCCCCCGACGTTGTTTTTACTTTTATTTGATGACAGACGTTGATTTTTTTTTTTGTCATCACATCTTGTTGAAATCGATCTTTGTCGATCTTCCAAGTGTGAAGAGGCAAATGTGTATGATTTCAACTAAACAGACAGTCGGCAACTTGAATAGCATAATTTTGTCATATATGCAGCGATATTTCGATAGAAACTTCATTGCGATCGTCATGTCTGACGACTGTCGTACGTGTATGAAGATTGTCCGGCCTCGCCAGGAAGCGATATGTTGAACGATGTGACATGTGAACGATGTGAACGATGGACACACCGAACTTGTTGTACAGGTAGGCAATATTACTAAATCGTATTACTTTGATTGCTTAAAGAGTTATTTGAAATTTGAAATAGGTTTAAGTTTTATTACGCATCACCTCTATTATTTAAATTGTTATAGTTGTTTACGCATTGGTTATATAT
>NW_018408920.1:35164-35953 GCF_002113885.1 Mizuhopecten yessoensis
TATATGTTAGTTATATTTATAAGATATATTATCATTACGTATATGTTAGTTATATTTATAAGATATATTATCATTACGTATATGCTAGTTATATTTATAAGATATATTATCATTACGAATCGGTTAGTTATATTTATAAGATATATTATCATTACGTATCGGTTAGTTATATTTATAAGATATATTATCCGTATTATCATTACGTACATGTATATGTTAGTTATATTTGTTAGATATATTATCATTACGTATATGTTAGTTATATTTATAAGATATATTATCATTACGTATATGTTAGTTATATTAATAAGATATATTATCATTAAGCTGTGTGCCCCGGGCTTCCCTGAGTGAAGTGTGTTAATGACAATGGACAAATAGTATTGTCAATTAATTGTGATAGAAAATTGTGAATTCATGACTTTAGCCAATTATTCCAGTCTTTTTACAGGAAATATAAGGTCAACATCAAACTAATTGCAACAGAATTTAATTTGGTGTTTTTTGTTTGGGAATACATGTAGAATATCCTAGAAAAAAATCGGCAAAAATCGGAGTTGCGGAACCCCAATAGTAAAATTCTAAACGTCAAAATAAATGTTTTTGAGACTTAAAATCCATATTAAACTTTATATTTCATATAAAACAATATTGTTATTTGATACCAATGTATAATACATACAGTTTACCTGTTAATTGGTATCCCATCAGGATTTTCATTACCCCTAACCCCTAAAAAAATCGTGAAAACTTCCAAAAATGTACACGGCAAATATCTTCAGGACCCCC